>NC_056746.1:801035281-801135281 GCF_019279795.1 Protopterus annectens
ATAACTTCTTAATGTTAAGTTGTCTATCTTGCCTTCATTCTTGCTGGATGGGACCGCATCCCTAGCACCTTGTCCCGGGTGGCCTATCGGAACAGACTCTTGAGAACAGTGGAACCAAAGTTGGCACGGTCTCTGGAGGCTATGTCCAACTTGTAATGAGAAATGAATGTATGAGGTGAAGCCCAAGTAGCTGCTGAGCAAATAGAATCAATAGGAAGCCTATCTTGAAAGGCTATGGATGTGGCCAATGCCCTTGTAGAGTGAGCTCTAGGCTTCGAGGGCAATTGTTGGTGTCTGACCTCATAAATAAAGGTAATCGTAGAAGTAAGCCATCTCGAAAGTGACACTTTAGAGACTGGATGAAACATCTTGCCTTCCGCATATGAAACAAACAGTTGGTCTGTTTTTCTAAACTGTTTAGTCCTGTCTAAATAATACCTTAGTTGGCGATGAACATCTAAAGAGTGCAATTTTTGTTCTGACCTGTTGCCATAATTGGGGAAAAAACTGGAAGGTCAATAGTTTGATTCAGATTTGCTTGAGAGGCCACTTTGGGCAAAAAGGATGGATTGGTACGCAAGGATACTCTATCTTTGTGAAAAATTAGATACGGAGGACGACAGCATAGAGCATGAAGTTCCAAAACCCTTCTAGCCGAAGTGATGGCTATTAGAAAAAGCGTTTTCCAAGACAACAACTTCATAGAACATGAAGCTGCAGGTTCAAAGGGGGGTAGAATCAAAGATGCTAGAACCAAGTTCAGATCCCATGGAGGAGGTGGATCCTTGACAGGGGGCTTAAGAAGAAAAACTCCTTTCAAAAAGGCTTTACAGAGTTTGTGGGACATAATAGTGGACTCTGACACTCCCACATGAAAATTAGATATAGCCGCCAATTGAACCCTGATAGTAGAAGGAGAAGAGCCTGCTTGGAAAAGCTCAGCTAGGAAATCAAGAATGGACTGAATAGGTGCAGTAAAGGGGTCTATTTCCCTGGACACTGTCCATAAAGAGAAACGTTTCCATTTGCTGCTATAAATCTTCCGGGTAGAAGACTTATGAGAAGCTATCAAAATATCTCTAACTGAGTGAGATATTAAGGGAAGCCTGGCTAAAGTTGGAATTGGAAGAACCATGCTGTGAGGTTCAGAGAAGAAAGGGATTGGTGCAGTTGACCCGATTGATGGATCAAGAGATCTGGAACTGGGTCCAGATGCCATGGTTGCACCAAAAGGTAACAATGAAGAAAGGGAAACCAAACTTGTCGAGGCCAATAAGGGGCAATGAGGATCATTAAGGCCTTCAGAGCAATGGCTTTCCGAATCAGCTGAGGTATCAGTGGGAAGGGGGGGAAAAGCATACAGGAGTCCCGGAGGCCAATCGTGAGCTAGAGCATCTCTGATGGGATGACCTGGTAGGGGAAAGAGAGTGAAGAAATCGGCACACTTGCTGTTTTGGGGAGTTGCAAAAAGATCGCAGCAAGGTTGGCCCCAAGTTCGAAAAACTTCTTCCAACACTGATTTCTTCAGAGACCACTCGTGAGGCATGAGGATTGCTCTGCTCAATCTGTCTGCTATCACATTGGACTTGCCGGGTATGTGCATTGCTATCAGGAAGCGCTGAGAAGAGATCGCCCATTGCCACAGTCTGAGTGCTTCTAAGATTTGGTTCCGCCTTGCTTGTTGATGTACCACACTACGGACATATTGTCCATCTGAATTGCTATAGTTCCCTTGGGAAGAGAGTCTTGAAGGGCTTGCAACGCTAGAAGCACTGCTCTCATCTCTAGAACATTTATGTGCAAGTGGCACTCGATCAGCTGCCACGTGCCCTGGACTGTCCTGCCCTGGTAATGCCCCCCCCACCCGATCAGGGGCGTCCGTTGTCAGAGTTGCAGCCGGGGAATGAAGGGTCTCCTAGAAGAAGTTGGGGAGATGTGACCCACCAGAGAAGATGATTCCTGCATGACTGAGTTATGCTGATAGTGTGGGACATTGGTAGAAGTTGAAAGGACCACTGAGTGAACAGCATCCACTGAAGAATCCTCATGTAAAAGCGGGTTAAGCGGAGAAGAGGAATAGCCGCCATAATCCCTAGGACTTTCAACACCAGTCTGACTTTGACCTTGTTTTGTCGTGAGAAGAGAAACCTGCTTGTGAATGTCTGCTACTCTTTGTTCTGTGAGTCTGGCTGACAGACTGACTGTGTCTAATCTTGCGCCTATAAAGGTAATAGACTGACAAGGCGACAAGACAGACTTTTTGTAATTTACAGAGATGCCTAGAGTCTGACAGGTTCGTAAAGTGTAGTCTCTGGCTAAGAGAAGTAGATGCCTGGTGGTGGCAGTCAGGAGCCAGTCATCTAAATACGGAAACACCTGGAATCCCTGGCCTCTCAAATGAGCGGCGACCACTGCCATGCATTTGGTGAACACTGTAGTGAGACCAAAGGGCAGGGCCCTGAACTGAAAATGACTGGCCCCTAGCCTGAAGCGGAGAAATCTCCTGGATCGTCTGTTCATTTTGATGTGATAGCACACATCCTGGAGATCTATGGAGCACATCCAGTTGTCCTGGCCCAGAAAGGGCAGGATGGACTGCAGCGTGACCATCCGAAATTTTGTTTTCTTGACAAACTTGTTCAAGTTGCTGAGATCCAAAATGGGTCTCCAGTCCCCTGTTTTCTTTGGAACGAAAAAGAATTTGGAGTAAATTCCGGATCCTCGTTGGTCTGCTGGAACTGGTTGAATGGCTCTTTTTGCTAACAGCTTTGAAATCTCTAGTGCTGCTTGCTCCCTTTGACTGGGTGGAACGTCTGGAAGGGATTTTCCGGACTGTTTTGGGATGCGAATGAAAGGGATTCTGTAGCCTTCTGACATGATAGACTGTACCCACTTGTCTTGAGTAAGGGAAAGCCAGGCTTTTGGGTACAGAGATAATTTTCCCCCGACTGCCTCCGAAGGTGGACAGTCGGGCAACCCTTCAGGGTTGCTGAAAGGGTTTGTCAGAGAAGGTTTCTCGACTACCCTGATTCTGCGGGCCCCCTCTGCCTCTAGGACGGCGTCTATTATTATTGTTCCCCTCTGCCTCTAGAGGGAAACGACTCTGTGCGTCTGGTAAGACTCCCTGTGGTTGTTTGCGGAACCACATCTTCCCCCCCTTCTGACCTTTGGAGTAAGGCCTAGAAGGGGTAGAAAAACGGACTCCGATGGCAGAAAGAGTCTTACCTTCTACCTCGCACCTTGTCAGAGTATCCTTCACTTGTGGACCAAAGAGAGATGATCCGTCAAAAGGGGAGTTAGTGAAGGACACCTTGAAAGGGTCCGCAAAGCTACATAGCTGCATCCAGGCATGGCGGCGTAAAGCCACCCCTGTACCTGCGGCTCTGCTCGCTCCATCAGCAAATCAGGCGCATGGAGGAGTTAACTACTGAATTAAGGATAGCCAGCTGGGAGTTCATCCTATCTTGAAAACCCACAGCTGATGGGTCCTTCAGCACTTCACTCATATCCTTGAGCAAGTCCCTCTGGAGACGAGTGAAATGACACAAGTAATTCAGCGAACACATGGAGAAAGTCGCTGATGAAAACATCCGCTTACCGTACCTGTCCATGGTCCTAGATTCCTTATTAGGAGGATGAACAGGTACCGGATCGATAATTCCTTCTTGGTGGCAGCAGCCACCACCATGGCATCCACAGAGACACCTTTGGACAAAAACTCCTTGTCTTTGGGGGCAGTGATAAATTTGGCCGGCCTCCTAGGGGTGGGTTCCACCGAGTCAGGAG
This sequence comes from Protopterus annectens, assembly GCF_019279795.1. Lineage (NCBI taxonomy): Eukaryota > Metazoa > Chordata > Ceratodontiformes > Protopteridae > Protopterus > Protopterus annectens. The sequence continues at coordinate 801,039,068 of NC_056746.1, forward strand.
CCGTCCAAGCCTTCCTCGCCACCACTTCCATGAGTGGGTCAAAGGGAGGGACACCCAGGAGGTGGAAGGTCGAGAACCAAACGCCTCAAGGTACACTGATTCGCCCTCTGAAGGGTTAAGGGCTGGCCAATTCCCCTCTGCTTCAGGATTTCCAGTATGTCTGCAAAGGAGACGTCTTCAGAGGGGAACAGGGGAACCCTCAGAATCTTCCAAATCAGTGTCAGAGGTGACAGACTCAGGTGAGTCAATGTGCTTCCTCTTGCACTGTCTCTTCCTAGGGTTCTTCTGCAAGATCAGGAGGCGCCTCGAAGAGGAGGAAATTCCCACTGGGGATATTTGAGGCCAGATTCTCTGTCTGAAGCAAGGGGTGAGAAGAAATCACCGCAGGCACTGTAGAGGGAGGAGCTGATGGAGCCGACTGTGGAGTAGAACCAGGTTCTAACACGCCTGCATGACCTCAAAGGCACCCCTATCAGGCAGGGCCAGAGGTCTCCGAAGAGCCAAAAACCTCCCCGGCACCGACAAGGATGGCTCGCCGATGTCGGAGCCGAACTAAACAGCCAAGCACCGAGAGGGAGAGCGGGTCGGACAAGGGTCAGATGCCACCCCCTCGGAGCTGACTCCGCGCTGAGATCCTCCAAGGAGGAGATCAGAGCAGACGATGGCGCCGAAGGAAAGGTATCGGTTCAAGCTCCCACAGTCTCGGCTCCAAGCAGCACCGGCTCCGAACTCAATACAGTCGGAGGAGGAATGTCTAGTGGAACAGGGGTAGCCATCGACTGTTGAGTCGGGCTGTGTAACATCTGGGCCAGTGCCTCGGACTTAAGAAGTCTACTCACCACCCTCTGCAAATCATGGTCCGAAAGTCTGGAGGACCTAGAGGAGTGTGACCTATGGCTCCGTTCAGACAAGAGCGGTGAGGCTGGAGCCGAACGAACGGAGCCGATAGAAGGAGACCTGGACCTCTTTCTAGTAGTCGGTTCCGACAAGAGTATCGGAACCGACTTAGACTTATCTGTCTTGGCTCCAGCCGGAGCCGAGGACAAAGTGTGTGTAGTAGGTCTAGAATCATCGGCTCCGGCCGGAGCCGATGGTTGAACCGATTGAACGGTCTTTGAACCTCCGGAGGATGGCTCGGACACTGGAGCCGACTGCCTGGAAGACTTAGAAGGTTTCCCCGACATAAACTGTGTCGGGGGACCCTCAGGCTTCAACAAGCCTCTTAAGATTAATTTATTTTTACGTTCCTGCAGGACTCTAGGGCTGAAACCGTGACAGACAGCACAAGAGTCCTGGGTAAAGGTCCCAGGCAATACACACAAGAAGTGTGACAGTCTGTCAGAGACATCTTCTGACAGCACGAGTCACACTTCTTAAAGCCTGAGACCTTTGATTCTTTAGACATATCTAAAGATATACAAGTAGTGCAATCACTCACAGACAAACACACATATTACACTAAAATTAAAATTAAAGTAACTAGATTTAACAAAAATTCCCTAGAAAAACACACTCACTCCAACTACTAGGAGGTGGAAGGGCCAGGGAAGAACCCTTGGAAAATTTTTTAGAAAAGGGGGAGGAATTTGTAAGGGAGTGGTAAAAAACTAAGTAATTAACTAATAACTACTGAAAAATTAACTTAAAGGGGGTCTAACTTTGGTAAAGCTTTTATAAAAGTAACTAACCTGCAGAGCCGGTTGGAAAGAGCACCTTGTCAGCTAAGCGGTAAACGAGATCTGAGGATTTACTGCCTAGCATTGTGGGATATGGGGGAGCCTCGAGCCGATGGAATTAGTTCTCGAGCTTTAGTATTCAACCCATCCAGCAAGAATGAAGGCGAGATAGACAACTTAACATTGTATAGTTATATCCCCTTTGGAAAAAACATGTACCCATGAATTACCACATAGGTGGCAGGATGCTAAACATCAAAAGTGCGATGAGAGACTTAGGGACACAGGTGGACAGTGGTCTCACTTTCGATAACCACATCGCCACAACAGTCAGGAAATCCTTCTATGTGGCACACCTCATCACTAAGGGCTTTTCATCCAGAAAAAAGGAGGCCATTGTCCCACTGTACACATTCCTCATTAGACCCATTATAGAGTATAATGCCCCGTTTGGTATGTACCTCACAAGACATCTGCAACAGCTGGAAAGGTCACAGAAATACCTCACTAAAAGAATCACAGGCCTAAAGCAGATGCCATATGCTGACCATCTAAAAAAACTCCAGCTATACTCTGTGGCATATCATCTACTCAGAGGCGATCTCTGCTTAACATACAATGCCATGTCAAACCCTGAGCTGTTGGACATGCTCCACTTAAAGAAAATCCCAATCCCTCAGAGCCACACGCTCCAGGGATCTAAACCTTGTCATCACAATGAACAAAACATGCTGGAGGGATAGGTTCCTGACCCAGAGACTCCCCATAGTCTGGAATAGACTGCCCATACATGTCAAGCAGAGCGCCTCATTGGCCCTCTTCAAAAAAAACCTTGATGATTAGATGGGAGATAGGAAATTCACCCCAAGGATCATGTCAGTCGCCCTGCTAAACAGAGGCCTAGAGAAGTAAATATTGTGGGAAGAAATATCCAGGGAATTGTTATGGCTAGGCTTGCATAGGCCCTAGGGCTGATAGCCTAGTACCAACCTATGAACCATTAAAGACAAATGATCTCTTATACAGCTAAACAAGAAACTAAGAGGTTTAATTAAGTCTAGCAAGGCCAACTCTAAGGTAAGAATAACCTCTAAGGTTAAGGACAATCAGAAGGCATTCTTCTGCTAACATCTGGAACTTTAGTGATAACACACAACCACACAAAAGTAAGCTGAACTGGTGGTGAATGGTACCGCCTACACTGATCAGGGTGACATAGCAAATCTACTGGCTGATAAATCCAGCTTAAACGTCACCCCTCATCCCCTCCAGCTCCACCAGGTGAAATTCCCTCCAACATACTTCCCCAGCTATCAGCAAGGACCAGCTATGGGCAGTACTAACTAAAGCCAAGAACACCACTACCATGGGTCCCGACAACATCCCCAGTTGCCTCCTGAACTTTCTAAAGCATGACTTATCAGGATCATGAGGCACTCTTCAACTACAGCTCTGAAATATGCTATGTTCCAAATGAATGGAGGATCTTAATAGTCATTCCCCAACACAAGGGCGGACCATCAACTGACCCAGTAAACTACAGATCCATCAGTCTAACAAGCCTAACATGCCAAGACATAGAATTAATTCTCACGGAAATGATAAACAAGGTCACGGACAACATAAAGACACTGGACCCATCCCAATTTGGCTTTATTAAGGGAAGGTCATGCCTACTTAACCTAGTAGACTTCTTTGACAAGGTCACAAAGGCAATGGATGAAGGTAAAACAGTGCATACTGTGTATCTTAACCTGGCTACGGCATTCAATACCCCACACTCAGGCACTGTTGACGAGTTCTCTGAGCTAGGTGTAAACCCTTACATAACTCACTGGATTACAGGCTGGTTCACAGACAGGACCCAAAAAATCAGAATCAGGGAGACCACCTCCAGCAAGAGATCGGTCACAAGTGGAGTATGCCAAGGCTCCTCAACAGACCTGATCATGTTTGGCATTGACTTCTCAGAAATCAAATATAATGTTAAAGGCCTGTGGCTCACCAAGCTTGCAGATGACTGTAAATTGGGAGCTATTAGAGATTCCCTCAAGACACAAACATCTTGCAAGTGGGTTTAACACAGACAAATGACTGTTGCCAAAGCCATGGCCTAAAACTCAATCTCAATTAAAAAAATGCATTATAATGGCCTTTGGGAAACTGTCAACCCAAGTTAATTACTCCATGGATAAAATGCCCTAAGAGGCGACCCAGTAGTAAGGGATATGGGAACATATGTAAACAGATACCTGGCCTTTGACCAACATGTAGCTAAGATAATAAGAAAAAGAAGTTATGTACTCACCATAACTTTCCATCTGAGTAGGTAACTTCATTTGTCAGCAACCTGTGGGTATCGGATCCGGCCCGGATCTGAGCCGGCAGCTTTCCAAGCTAGAGATCCGAGCTCCAAGCTCCTCCCCTTACCCATAATACCCTGCTACCTCCCCTCCAGTCCTCAGATCGAGTTTGCCCAACTATCAGACAGCACTAAAACAAGCAAAAACCTGAACATCCTAACCTGATATCTACTAGGAGTGAATCACTTAATTATTCAGGTAATGAACTACAAGTTAGGGGGATGGAGGTGGGGTCGGTTGCTGACAAATGAAGTTACCTACTCAGATGGTACATTATGGTGAGTATATAACTTCTTTATCTGAAGTAGTTAACTTCATTTGATCAGCAACCTGTGGGACAGAGTCCCCCGCTACCAAAAACTTGGGAGGTCCTCAAGGAAGAATATTCCGGAGCACTGCAGAGCCAAAGGCTGCCCTCCCTCTGGATATCAGATCTAAATTATAATGAGAAATAAAGGTATGAGAGGAAGCCCAAGTAGCCGCTGAGCAAATGTCATCCAAGGGTACCCTTGACCAAAAGGCAGCAGAGGTAGCCATAGAACGGGTAGAATGAGCACGAGCCACCACGGGCTCAGGCCGCCCAGAAATTTTGTACGTTAGTAAAATGCAGTGAGATATCCACCTAGCTAGAGTCACCTTCATTACTGGTTTACCCAAAGATGGCTTAGCAAAGGAAACAAAGAGCTGCTCCGATTTAAGCGAGGCAGCTGTTCTGTGAAAATAAAAGCGCAATTGTCTATGCACATCTAATGAATGTAGTCTGTACTCTCCTTTGTTCTGGTAGTTAGGAAAGAAAACAGGCAGATTAATGGATTGGTTGATGTTAGCCTCGGAAGCCACTTTAGGTAAAAAGGAGGGATTAGTCCTGAAGGATACTCTGTCCTTATGGAAGACAAGATACGGAGGTTTAGTACAAAGGGCCTGAAGCTCCGATACCCTTCTAGCTGAGGTAATAGCAATCAAGAAGACAGTTTTCCAAGACAAATACTTTAAATCAACCGAAGCTGCAGGCTCAAAGGGGGGGCCAGTAAGAGCCTGGAGGACTAAGGTTAGATCCCACAGAGGAACCGCATTCTTGACAGGAGGTCTTAAAAGAAAGGTACCTTTCAAGAAGGTCTTACAGATCTTAGAGGAAGCTAAGGGACCAAGATTGTCTCCGATGTGAAAGTGGGAAATGGCCGCCATTTGAACCTTCACAGTTGAAGAACTGGCCCCCTGATGAAAAATGTGGGATAAGAACTCAAGTACTGCTCGAATGGGAGCTGTAAAGGGGTCAAATTCCTTTGCCCGGCCCAGATAGAAAAACGTTTCCATTTACTGTTGTAGACTTTCCTGGTAGAAGGCTTATGTGCCGCCATCAGGATGGATTTAACTGCGGACGAGATGCCGGGAGTCCTAGCCACTAACGGAACTGGATCAACCAAGCGGAAAGCTTGAGGTCGTCCAGGTTCGGATTTTTCAATCCCGAAGGATGAGAAATCAGATTCGGAATGGGATCTATGATCCAAGGAGGAACTATGAGATGAGACTGCAGGTATGGGGAACCAGGTTTGACGAGGCCAGAATGGGGCTATGAGGATAACCTTGCTCCCCAACCGACGAGCTTTCTGCAAGAGTTTTGTCATTAGCGGGAGAGGAGGATAAGCATAAAGAAGACCGGATGGCCAAGCATGAACTAGAGCGTCTCTGGGGGTCTCCCCCGGTGGAGGGATTAGAGCAAAAAATTTGCTGCACTTTGCGTTCAAAGGCGATGCGAACAGATCACAGCAAGGCTGACCCCATTTGAGGAAGATCTGTTTCGCTACTAATGGGTTCAGAGACCACTCATAAGGTGAGAGGATAGTTCAACTCAGCTTGTCCGCTAAAATGTTGGACCGACCCAGAATGTGCATTGCTAGCAAAAAACAGTTGGTGGATATCGCCCACTCCCAAACTCTCATGGCCTCTCGGCAAAGGGGGTAAGACCTGGTTCCCCCCTGTTTGTTGATGTACCAGACCACTGCCATGTTGTCTGTCTGAATTGCAATAGTCCCTAGAGGAAGAAGGGCATGGAGAGCTTGCAACGCTAGAAGCACTGCCCTCATCTCCAGAACACTGATATGCAAAACGGTTTCTATTGGAGTCCACGTGCCTTGGATGGTTCTGCCCATGCAATGCCCCACCCTAGGTGAGAAGCATCCGTGGTCACCGTGGCTTGGGGTAGTGGCATCAAAAAGGGCCGCCCTTCCCAAAGCTCTCGGGAATGGAGCCACCAAAGCAGAGATTCCCTGCAAACCCTGCTGAGGGGAATCGGGGAGTACAAAGGATGTCGAAGGATGGACCACTGGACCTGCAAGGTCCATTGAAGAACCCTCATATTCAAGCGGGCTAGGGGTGAAAGGTTGATAGCCGCCGCCATAGACCCTAGAGCCCTCAGGACTAATTCTGCTGGTGAGGCCAGAGACTGTAGAAGGGCTAAGACATGGAGAGTTAGGTTGCGGAGTCTATCCAACGTCAAGAAGGCCTTGGACTGAAGCATTTCTATTCTGGCCCCTATGAAGTCCAGGACCTGAGCAGGCTGAAGGGACAATTTTTTGTAATTTATAGTGATCCCCAACTGGTGGGCCAAATGCATGAAATAATCCCTGGCCGAGCATAGTAGATGCCTGGTGGAAGTGGCGAGGAGCCAGTCGTCCAGGTATGGAAAGACCTGTTTTCCTTGAAGCCTCAGGTGGGCCGCTACAACTGCCATGACCTTTGTGAACACCCTGGGGGCTGTGGAGAGGCCGAAGGGGAGGACCCTGAACTGGTAATGACTGGCCCCCAACCGAAAGCAGAGAAACCCCCTGGATCGCCTGTTCATTAGAATGTGATAGTACGCATCCTTGAGGTCTATGGAGCACATCCAGTTATTCTTCTGCAGAAGGGGGAGAATAGACTGAATGGTGACCATCCGGAATTTCTCCTTGGCAACGGACAGATTCAATGTAGACAGGTCGAGAATTGGCCTCAAGTCCCCATTCTTTTTTGGCACCAAAAAGTACCTTGGATGTGGTTTGTGGAAAGGCAATCCTCTGTTCATCTGACAGGCCTGTTGTTAATGTCATGAAGTAGACTGGTAGTTGCTTTTGTTTTCTTCTGTGAAAAAAGCCATCTGAGTGATGTATCCAATGCTGAATTGATAATGTGCTCTGATCCTGCAAGAAAAGGTGTCTCTGAGGTTCTGGTCAGTGTATATAGGGACGGCAGGTATGCCTCCTTGAGATCTAGAGGAATAGGTCCATTGATTTTCTTTTTCTTGGGTAAAGTCCCATTGTCTCCTGTAATACAATGCCAGTTGTCTGAAAATATTGGACCTGTAAGAAATTTTGACTGTTGGACAAGTTTTGCTTTTCTTCAAACAACTTTTTGTTTCCATAGGAGCATCTAGGAGTTTTGACTAACAACATGGTCGTAAGGATTGTTCTTATTTAACATTTTTAAGAAATGATTACTGACCTGGTTGAGAATATGTACCAAATCTGAAAGACTGAGCGGGGGTATAGGTCAGGAGACAGTTTTTTTATTTTAGCTGGTCTAAAAAATCCTGGTGGTTGAATCATGTGAAATTGACAGTTACCCCTCTCTCTAATGCTCTAGATTCTTCAGAGGGAAGAGGGTTTTTTGCAGAGGCAGCTGCCACACCTTTAGGCCCTGTGAAATGGTTTCTCAGGAGAGGATGAGAAGGGTCTTCTGCATCAGAATCACCTCAAGGGAGAATGTGCCTTTCCTGTGGTCTGGAAATATCTGAGTCATCCCGAGGAATAGTCTGTAGAAACAGGTTCGGGTTCAGTCTCAGGCCCTCTCTCTGGAGGAGGTTGAGAGAATAAGATCCTCAGCCAGGCTGAGTATCTGGTAACTAGAGGTAGGCCTGTGAGTAAAAAAAAGGAATCTGACAAATCCTGGGTGCCTGTGGGTGCCTGCTTAGTAATCAGTAGCAATTCAGTACAACTCTGACAGGCCTCGAGATGCTCGGAGGCATTTCGGCACGGAGGAAGAAACGAGGACTCGGTTTCCCCGAAACCGACACACTCCGGCTGGGCCTAACCGTGGTTCAGCGGAACCGCCGGACGAAGTGTTGGTCCTTTCGTCTGGGCCTAAGCAAAGAAGGCAGTAAAGAGGAAAAATTTATGAGGTATTGTTTTACACAAGTTAACAAACAATTATTTTTTGTCTGACATTGGCTGAGGCAAGAAAGAGTCTCCTGAGCAAGACAACCCATATGTTAGGACTGCAGATGCATCCTTGAAGGACATCCTGGAGTAATTGCCTGATCCGGACTGGCTTGGGGGGACATGCTGGATGGCTCTTTTTCTTAGCAGCTCTTTTATCTCTAAAGCTGCGGCCTCCCTCTGATTGGGTGGGACATCGGGGAGGCACCCCAACTGAGGGGGAGGGTTCACAAAGGGAATAGAGTAGCCTCTGGATATTATTTGGAGCACCCAGCGATCTGTCGTGATGGACTCCCAATGTGCTAGGTGTTCCGAGAAACACCCCCCGACTGCCTCCAAAGAGGAGCAGTCTGGCAACCCCTCAGGGTTGCTGCACGGGTCGGTCAGAAAAAGATTCCCTCGACCCAAAATTCTTTGGCCCCCCCTCTGCCTCTGGGCCGGCGTCCGCCTTGTCCTCCCCTGCCTCTGAAGGGTGAAGGGTCCGGAGCGAAATGGGATTGTTGAGATTTCCAGAACCACATCTTCTTTTGTCCTCTCTGGTTCCTGGAAAAGGACCTTTGAGGAGCCGAGAAGCGGATTCCGACGGCAGACGTCTTCCTGTCTTTCTCGCTCTGGAGTAGCGTATCGCGGACGGCCTTGTCAAACAAGGTAGAACCGTCAAAGGGAGCATTCGCGAAGGACGCCGTGAAGGGTTCCGCAAAATCGCAAAGACGGAGCTAGGCATGACGCCGCAAGGTGATGCCTGCTCCGCTGGCTCTAGCCGCCCCCTCCGTGGCATGGGAGAGAAGCCGCATAGAAGTGTTGGATACCGACTTTAAAGTGGCCATTCGTGCGGAGAAGGTTCTTTTGTCCTCGGCCGACATGGACTCCGGGGGTGACCCAGCGCACTCTTTGATTAGATCCCGCTGAAGGAGAATCACGTGTGCCAAGTAGTTCAGCCGCCCTTACGGAGAAGGTGGCTGAGACGAACATCCACTTTCCAATGCGGTCCATCTTCCGAGATTCCTTGTTGGGAGGATGTACCGAGGAACTATCCTGAGCCAGTTCCTTCTTGGTGTCAGCCGCCACCACCATGGCATCTACTGAGGAACCTTTGCTCCATGCCGTCCTGTCGGGGGACTAAGGATTTTATCTGGTCTCCTGGGGATTGGCTCTACAGTGTCCGGCTCCTTCCACGCCCTGGTAGTTATAAGATCTACCAGGGGGTCGGCCGGAGGGGACACCCAAGAGGTAGATGGGCCTGCGTCAAACACCTCCAGAAAGACAGACTCATCCGAGGAAGGTTTTTGGGCTGACCACCCCCCTCTAATGTGCAGCATCTCCATGATGTATCCAAAGGAGACATCTTCGGGGGGGGGACCTGGGGGAACCTTCCCCTTCCTCCAAGTCAGTGTCTTCCGTGAGGGACTCTGGGGAGTCCAAGTGCCTCCTTTTACACTTTCGTTTGTGAGGAGCCTCTTTGGGGGGGCTGTCCAAGGAGGGCTCACCAACCAGGTCCTGTTCCTCTAGGGGAACCATCTGGGACGTAGACGCAGGCTGTCCCTGGGGCTGGATGATGGAAGACAGGCCCGTCTGCGAGGGAATGGCGGGTGGATCCGTAGCACGAGCTTGGGGCCTAGAATCCCTCGAGAGGACCCTCTCCACGATGTCGAAGGCCAAAGGAGAACCGCTCTCCCTAGGATCTGAGAGCAGCCCCCTCGGAAACGATGTGTGGATCGGCACCGGAGCCGAAGCGATTGGACCTGAAAGAGAAGTGTGCTCCGACCGCATCGGCACTGAAGACACACTCACCCCTCTGGATCCAAGGCTCGGCTCACTGCCCCGAGAGCTCGGATCTGAAAAAGGACCCGATAAACTCGAGGGTATAGCCGGCGTCGAAGTAGTTATTACTATTGGTGCTGACTCCCCGGCTCCGACGCTACCCGGATCCGATGGCTCCGAAACCCGATAATGAATCGGAGAAGGAGCAATGGGGGGCAAAGAAAGGGGCCGAGCTCCCCCCTGGATGGGGGGGGGGCAAGAGCACTCTCATCTGCATCTGGGCCTGGAGGAAGCGATGCATCATCCGGTCCATGTCCGCATCTGAAAGGCTCCTAGTTGATCTAGAAGAAGCCGCCAAGGCTGGCCAGGAAGGCCGCCTCGATGACCTCGAAGGTGACCGGGTATCCTCCTCCGGCTCCGGAGAGAAACGTGGGGAATGGAGCCGAAAGGGGGAAGACCCGGAGACCTTCAAGGGAGAAAGGAGCTGCTTAGCCGGCGGGGCCGAGGGGGCAGAGTCGGCCTGCCACTTATGGCTCCTATGCCTCTCCCTGTCTCTTTCCTTCTCTCTATGTCTATCTTTCTTACTGGCATCCCTCTCTCCCTGGGACACAGTGGGAGTTTGAGTCCCGGCCAGGGGAGCAGGAGCAGTAGGCTGAACAGCCACAGCCACGGCTGGTGCCACTGAGGGAGAGGAGGAGGAAGCAGAATCCGAGGGCAACAGGCCCGCAAGGATTAACATTGTCCTCCTGTCCCTCAAAGCCCAGGGGTTGAAGGCGGCACAGATCAGGTAGCCTGATGATAAATGAGCAACCACCAGGCAAATAACGCAGTGAGTGTGGCCATCGGCTGGGGACAGCTTATGGCCACACTCAGAGCATTTAGAAAATACGGCCTTAGGGCCTTCGGCCATGACAACGTACACACACACCCTCACACACAGATAAGGGGAAGGGAAAGGTTAAGACTAACTGACTACTAAAACAATTTAAGCTAAATAAAGTAAGGGATGACTAATACACACACACACACACACACACACACACACACACACACAATTTTTAGAGAAAAAACAGAGTAAAAAAAACCCTATGAAACCACTCACAAAACCACCAGGAGCTCGTCACTCGTGCTTCAAGAAGCTGCGGCAAACGAGATCTGAGGACTGGAGGGAGGTAGCAAGGTATTATGGGTAAGGGGAGGGGCTTGGAGCTCGGATCTCTAGCTTGGAAAGCTGCCAGCTCGGATCCGGGTCAGATCCGATACCCACAGGTTGCTGATCAAATGAAGTTAACTACTTCAGATAATCATTTTATGACACCCCACTGATAGTTAAGGATATGACATCCAAGTCCAAGGATATTAATACCACTCTACTCTGCCTTTATCAGGCCTGTCATCGAATACAATGTCCTCTTTGGCATGTATCTAACCAGATGCTTCCAACTGGAACTCTCACAAAGGTTTATCACCAGGAAAATTCAGGACATGAATATCTTTTCCTAGACTGATTGCCTAAAGGCTCTGTCTCTATAGTCAGCCCCCTACAGGTTGCTCTCAGGGGATCTTTGCCTATCTTACAGGGCTTCCTCAGACTCAGCCCTGATACATGTGTTAAACATATGCAAAACAAACAGCACCAGAAATACCAGATCCAGGGATTTGAACTTCGCTTTGACAAACAGAATGTGCTGCAGAGACGTGTGTGTCCCAAAAGATCCCCACACTATGGAACAGGCTCCCCATTCATGTATAAGAGAGTTCATTTCTGACCCTATTCAAATGAAACCTTGACAATTGGATGGGAAATTGTAAATTTACCCCCGATCTTGCTCCATATCCCTTATGGACAGAGGCCATCAATAAGAAGAGTTATCCTAACACACCCTTTACAAATCCTTAGCTACCCGCCTACTAACATGTTCCCCTCAGTATGATATTTGGGAACCAAATGGTTTGGGGTGCGTGATTAGGCTTATAAGGTCCTTAGTGGTCTTTAGCCTAGTAACAAGCTATGAACTTACGACATTTTAGTTAGAACTGCACACCTTCAGTAAAATATGTAACATGAATGTATACGAGTTTTGTAGATTGCTCGGGTAGGTTATCACACTAGTATAAAGAAAAATTTAATTTACAAGTTACAGAGTCATTCAGAAACATGGTCAGTATTTGCAGTGTGACTGATTACACTGTCGGTTAGAATCAACACAGCCATCTTATCCACACAACAACTTACATTACCTATATATCGGCTTTATATTACAGTCTAGTTTTGTACAGAGTGTCTTAAGTTTCTTGTGAGGTATGACAAAGCACTAACAAGTCTGACTAATGCTGGAAATGCTAATACCGCAGGGTGCGGTTTACAGTACTTACATAAAACGTACCACTGAAATGATGCTAGTGCCTGGAGGCAAGAAGTACACTATTTGCAAGTTAGTGTTTTAAGTTCACTCTGTGCCTCTGCAAACAAGAACTGTAGTAAATTATTAAGTGTGATATGATTAACTGTACTGCAGCTTAGGATCAGTAAAACAAGTACATCTGTTTTTGTAGGCCTTCAGCATCTTCCTCAATGCAGCTGTTTTACCTTTTTTTATGGCATGCAGTTTCAGCATGCAGGACCAATTTTGTAAAAAGCTTTTTCACTTGTAAATATAAAGGAAGGGATCTGTAGTTGTATAACTGCCACTTCTTGGAGAGTAGCTTGAATTTCTTACTTGAAGTTTGTTTTAGTGATGAATAATTCTTTTCATGCAGCAGTTTATTACTGAAGTTAGTAATAAGGTGGCCCTAGCTGAAACTGATGGTCATCAAGTTTTGTGGTGAGTAACATAATGGTGTTCTCTATTTTAGGCTAGATTTATAAATCTAATAATTTTGTTCTCATTATTTTATGTATTAATGAGATATTTTGCTGAGACAGCACGAGACATTTGTAGCTATGGTTCTTCTAGCCTTGGCAGTTAATATGCTACTTTGTGAGATAGCTTCAGTTGCACAAATACTTTGTTAATTTGAGCATCAGTATATGGGCTGAAGTTACACCTACATATCTTTGCTGTTAGTTCAATGCAGTGAGGTTCCTGTAAGATCCTTAATGGTTACTAGTTAGCAATTGACAAACCTTAGTGGTGACTTAAAAACATTATTGTGTTTTTTGTGTTTAGTTATTGTTGGTCAGCCAGTTCCATGCAGAACTAAAATCCTAAATCATTCTGTAGTTTTTTTTTTTATGGGCCTATAGTGATTTATATCATCTTATACTACTGATGTGTGGCAGATAGCTCCCTACTGAAATGCTGAGACTTGGACTGCAGAATCACAAAACACAGAAAAAAAAAGACAGAAGTACAGGAGATGAGCAAATATCGAACATCACTCTGCTCCTTTAAACTTCTTTTTTGCAGGTGACAGGCCCTCTGGACACTCAGTGTAGGACGACAGCCCCCACAACCCCCAAGCTTATATATACCAACTCCAAAATTGCCAGACCTTGGAGAAAAGGGAATATTCAGAGAATTGGTAGTCTCTGAATTAGTATACGCATATCTGGATTTTTCATTTTTTTTAGCGTCCACAGTACTGTGGTAGTTCCTACGAAAGTCATTTATGAATAACAAAAATGGGAGAGGTCCAAGAATTGACCCTGCAGAAAGCCTCTGGTAATACTGCCTGACTTTAAGCCTATCTCAGGACTTAAAACTCTGAAGATTTTGCTAGTGAGATAGGCCTCAAAGCAGTACGACTTTTTGACAGAATCTGCAGTTAATGAAGCTTTTCAATACTGTGTGAAAAACACTAAAATAGAACTTTTGCCCCATTAAGCATTCCTTCACCCATATTCCATAAGCCATATTCTCCTTTACTAACACTATCCTTCAGCATAAAAACAATGGCTATCTCTCATCTCCTCTGCTACTTTCCTAGACCTATCTAAAGCATTTGACATGGTCCCACACAAACAACTTATCTCTGTCCTCAATAACCTATCCTTCTCACAATCAGTCACCAACTGGTTTCAGAGTTACCTGTCTGACTGCCAACAATCCGTTGTATGGCAGAATGAGATATCTCCCCAACTACCTGTCTCCATAGGGGTTCCCCAAGGATCCATCCTTGGACCCCTACTCTTCTCGGTTTACACCAATAATCTAGCCTCTGCCACCAAACATGGCACACTCATACAATACACAGACTCGACCATCATCTGCTCAGCCCAGTCCCTACCCAAACTGCAAAAAGTCACACTGGAAGCCTTTTCCTCTGTTGAAACATGGTTAACCGATGCCCAATTAATACTCAACCCAAACAAAACTAAACTACTCATCTTCCAACCCACCAAACATACTCAAAACAACTCTCACTTTAACATCACAGCAAAAGACAATACCACTATATACCCAACTGAACACACCAAATTGCTAGGAGTGGAAATAGACAATAAACTAAAATTTGACATTCACATATCCATGACCATAAAAAGTCCACAAAAAACTAGGAGCGTTATACAGAAATAAGCAATTTCTCACCAAAGCAGCAAAGATTTCAATAGCAAATTCCCACCTTATCTCCACCCTACTTTATGCCTCTCCAATATATACCAACCTAAGGCAATGTAATCTAAACAAGGTAGAGACCTGCTACAAGAAAATTGCCAAATTGGCCACAGGGCATCCTACCGTAGTCACCACTGTCTCTCACTTGCTGAACTGGGCTGGCTTGAACTCCCTCACCTCCTTCAGTGGTATCAACTCTCACTCGCCCACAAACTAGTAAACCATCCACTAAATGTCCCATCCCTCCAGAATCTACTCCAACCCTATCGCACCACCAGACCACTAAGATCCAGCAACAAAAATCACTTGCAGATCACTAAAGCCAATAACTCTGCTGGTGAAGCACTATTCTCTTGCACCATAGCCAAATTATGGAACTCACTCCCACCCACAATTACCTCCATACCATCATGTACCCACTTCAAAACTTTACTAAAAGCGCACCTAAAAACATGCTGGCTATGCCCTTGCAACTCCCACTCTAATATCCACCACCCCATCCAACCACTACCTTTCTTTACACTCCACTAACTACCTTGATTATAGCAAGCTCAGATGCTCATAAGCCTAGTACTTATTATACAGCAGGAACTTCTCATTGTAACATTTGTTAATGTCTGTTATGTACTTCACAGATAAAGATTCTAGTTGCCTACTGATGTACTATGTTCTTTCATCTGTAAATATGTTGTAAGTAATTGCTATGTTAAATTGTTAATCGCTATGTAATCCAATGTAACTACTGTCTGTTTATTTTACTGTGGAGCTTTTCTCCCCGGGCCTCCGCTGAAAATGGACCTATGTCCAGTCGGACACTCCCGGTCAACAAATTTAAATAAATAAATAAAATATTAGTATAGATTTGACAAGTTAATATATTAATGTACAGACTGCAGTCAGGGTGCTGTAGTTGGGGTGGAAGCCATGTTTTTTACTTGTCAGACTTTGGAAAGTATCTAGTTTGTATTCAGAAATGCTTTTTTTCCAATATTCTTGTCAAGGAGTATATGATTGCAGTCATCCAGAAGGCACTAGTTGCTATAGGTGAGGGGAACCTTCGAATGTGGTATGACTAGGATCATGTTAAAAGCCACATAGGATGTTTCTAAGTTAAGCATAAATAAGGGGTTTATACAGACTCTGACTATCAAGTTTTAATACTTTTGGATGCAATATGTGCCAATTCAGGTTAAAAGAGCTTCTACAGAATATACTTTTGATATCTGTTGATTTAAAGTGCAAGAGATAATAAGGAGCTATGTTATCTAGTGGTCTCTAGTGGTGGGCTTAAGTGACAATTATTTGCAGCTAGTTGGTACCTTTTTACTTTTGACTAACCAAAGAGCATTTTTACATTATGAAGACAGGGACTGCAGTTCTAGTGGTTGTAGAAAGGCATCCGGGTCTATCCAAGTTGGAAAACACATAGGGAGGCTTACTGGGAGATTGTTTCACGGACCAGATGGCTTTTTAGGGACATATTTCTTTGGTGTTAATGTGCACTTGAGAGCTAATGTTGCTGTGCTTTTACATTAAGAAATTCCAGAATTGTCTATCATGTGGCAAAAGGTGTTTACTTGGTCTCTCTCTCTCTCTCAGTTAGGAAGCACTCAAGGGAACTCAAAATGTAATCATTTATAGTCCAGAGGACACAGGAGTTAGTTATTAGCTTTTTTTATGTCTGCATGTTTGCACAGAGCTGCTCACTCACTATGCAGTGGTGGTTGGCAGTGTCCTGTAAAGTACCAAAGGCTTAGTTTGTAAAATGTACCTATAAAGTTAGTACTTGGGACCTTAACTTGTAACACATAAAAGCTTTGTTCAGAGCTAAGCTTAGGGCACCTAGTTAGCACGTCAAACAGCCCTAATACCAGATCATGGCACTATGTAACATCTAGTCTTGGCACTATGTAACATCTAGTCTTAGCCCTAGACACCATTCAGGTGATCCCTGTAACACCAAGTCCTTAAACCATAGCAGCCTAATCCTAACACAGGTCATAACAACATGGATATGCAATTTCCTAACATCTCTGTGGCCAGGTTGGTAGATATGGGCATACACTGCAATTGTCCCATGTACTCAGAAAGCTTTTAATTCTTAAAGAAATCAATACAGTATTCTAGAGATGTAGATGCACAATTTCCTCGGAGGCAAAAATCTCACTTACAAAGCTGTCAAGAACACACACCACTCACCACATGCACAAAACTTCTTATGTTTGGGCACTTAAAAGAAATCCTTTCAACCCTCAAAGAACTCCTAAGCTGTAAGACAGCAACAACTATCCTCAGCGATCACTAAAGCAAACACCAAAGCCAACACCTAATACCCAATGATCCCATAAGGCCAGCAAACACTTTACATAGTACTCTTGCCATAGGAGATTTTATTGCATGAAACATGCATGACCCTCTCACCAGGCTGTACAAGAAGATAACAGTTAGTTGCCTATCTGCAGCCAGGATTTTCCATATCATGCACACACTCAAGTCGCTTCACCACAGGTACCAATATGAGTCTATAATAGTTCATGTGGGTGTAAATAACCTGAGATGTACCTCAACGGACTATACGAAGACAGAGACATTATGGATCTCTCTGAATATGTGTCACAGACAGGTACATGCCTTACACTGAGCAGCATTCTACCTTCACCAAGGATGATGCTACAGTATGAGTAGAAAATTACAGAATTTAATAATTGGCTTAGCTTCTGGTGTCACTCTGAGAGGATTCAATATCTAACAGCATGGCAGGACTTGGTTAACAGACCATGTTACCTTGCAAGGATGATCTATCTGCACCTGTTCCCCCTGGACTTTTGGATATTGGCAAAAACTTCAGACACCCCAATAGAGCCTTTTTAGGCAATGTCAAAATGAAAAAAACAACTGACATAGCAAAAAAATAAATAAAATAAAATCACAGCAACCTTAAGGTGTTACTGAACAATGCTAGAAGCCTAAACAAGAAACTCAATGCCTTTCAAGTTCTCCTCACTCTAGATAATGTAGACATCTGTGCTGTTAAAAGACTTGGTTTACAGTCACAGAAAGTACAGCAATCCAAGGCTACAGTGCCGCCCATACATTTAGACCAACAATAGCACAGACAGGGGCAAAAGGTGTAGGTATCTCAATCTGCGTTAGCAACAAATACAACTCCAGGCTGATTAAACAGGATGATGCCCTGGAGTTCATCCACGTCTATGTCTCCATAGACGAAGGTCCTTACCATATCCTGACCAGCTAGAGGTCACCCTCTATGACCCATAAAGCTTACAACTCTTACATAGACCAACTAGAAGCATTCACCATCCAACCAAATACCCTATTCATGAAAGACTTTAACTACCAGTCTACAGACTGGGAAACATATGTTGCCTCTAACTCACAGGCACAACACTTCCTGGACTTTATCGACATGAATACCTTGTTCTACATAAGGTGCACTCCAACCAGAGGATTAAACATACTGGACACCTAGTATACAGTAACGTGGAAGAGCAGTGCACCCCCCCCCACTCCCCATATCACATCCTCATTGGTGGAGTCAGACCACAAAGCTGTCTCACTCAAAATAAAAGTCAACTCAGAAAATCCAACTAAACCCATAACAGTTAGTAACTATTCTAAAGCAAACTACATCCTATTAAGAGACAATTTGCAAAATTCATGGTTCCCTCAAACCCCAAGAATGCAGCTACCTTTGTAGAATTATCCACAGAAAACCTGTACAAACATGTAAATGGTTGCATTGAGGCTGCCACACCTACCAGAAGTAAACCCAAATCTAACACCAAAAACAAACCATACTGGTAGAATCCTTAACTTAACATGGTATATAACAAAAGAAAAAAAAGTCATTGACATAATCAGAAAAAGAAACACTCATAGAGACATGAGCTCTCTGATATAACTAAACAAAAAAGTAACATCTAATGAAGCCCATCAAGGCCAATTATGAGGTCAGGAAACAATCAACAAGGACATTCACAAACTAGACACTTGATCTATCCCAGTTTGGCTTGAGGGAAGGTCTTACCTACTCAACCTGGTAGAATTCTTTGAGGTTCATCAAGGCTATGGATGAGGGGAAATCAGTGCATACCACCTACCTCAACTTGGCCAAGGCACTTGATACAATACCCACTCAGGTACTGTTTACAAACTCTCAGACCTACGCAAAAAGTCAGGATTAGCGAGACCATCTACACAGGGAGACTGGTCAGCAGAAGAGTACCCCCAGTGCTCCGTACTGGGTCCATTCCTGTTTGGCATCTACTTCTCAGAAGTCAAGGCTAATGTCAAAGGCCTCTAGCTCATCAAGAAAACCGATGTCTGTAAATTGGGAGCTGTCACAGATTTCCCCCATGATACTAACATCCTATAGAGATCTAACACAAACAAATGGCTGGTGCCAAAGCCATGGATTAAAACTTAATGCAAAGAAATGCATTATAGTGCTCTATGGGAAATCGTCCATACAAGCTAATTACTCTATCAGTAAAACACACCTAAGAGTTGACCCAATAGTTAGGGATCTTGGAACATATGTACACTCTAATCTGTCCTTTGACTAACACATAGTCAAGATAATAAGAAAATTATTTTATGTTGCTGAACTCATAGGCAAGAGTATGGCATCCAGGCCCAAGGAAGTTATAGTACCCACTCTACTCAGCCCTTATCAGACCCATCATTGAGTACAATGCTCCCTTTGGCATGCACCTAACCAGGCACTTGCAACAGCTCTAATGCCCTCAAAAGATTCTCATTAGGACATTCCAGGGTATGAATACCCTGTCCTACACAGATTGCCTTAAGGACCTATCTCTGTACTCAGTCTCCTACAAACCACTGAGAGGTGATCTATGCCTGGCATATAAGGCATCCACAGATCCAGCTCTGAAGGTTCTCTTGCATATCCACAAAACAAACAGCACCAGAAACAGCAGATATAAAGACCTGAACTTTGCCTACGACATAAATAGAACATGCTGCAGACACTGATATGTGTCTCAAAGGATGCATGCACTATGGAATAAGCTCTGCACCTCCGTGAAGCAGAGTTCATCCCTGACCTTATTCAAACGAAATCTTGATCATTGGATGGGACCTTGCAAATTCACCTTGGTCTGGCCCCCATGCCTCTGATGGACAGAGATCAACAGTAAGTAAATGAATCCCCAACTAACATACCCCAACACATAACCTTTAGCTATCTCTTTACTAATATACTCCACCATATAGGCTTCCAAGGTACTCTGGGACAAAACTGGGTTGGGTTGCATGGCTTGGCTTTTAAAGACCCTGGTGGTTGTTAGCCTAGTACACATTTATGAACCTGTTTACAGCCCTGAAGCAGATGGTGCTACATTTAAAGAAGTTGGTTCACAGGCTGCCTCTGGAACTTCAGTCAAAAGGGTGGGCCTGACTCGTGGTTACTTCTAATCTAGATCTGAAGTGTCCAAAAGATAGGTATTATTTGAACTGATGAATCCTTGGGTTTACAACATGGCTCTGTTTTTACAAAAAGAAACCCTATGTCTTCAGGTATGTCTGGATATCACCAACAAATATTAGCTTGGATGAAAAATGTGGAAACTGATAGATAAAGCATTAAAATGGATTCATCTTTTAGAATGGCATTCTGCTGACTGCACCTGATGGCTGCGGTCGTGCAGCGGTTAGTGTTGTTGCCTCAGAGCAAGAGATTCCCCAGTCTGATTCTCATCTGGGGTGCCTTTTGTGCGGAGTCTGCATGTCCTCCCTGCAGTCACATCAGTTTTCTCTGGGAGCTGTAGTTTTCTCAGACATTCCAAAGACACTCAGCAGGTGGATTATACACTCAAAACTGGCCGTAGGTGAGAGTGTATGTGCGAGTGAGTAGTACAAATGAACTACCGTGGCAGGGCTAGTACCCGGCGGTGTAAACCTTGCTTCGAGATGATTGTTGCTGGTGAAGCAACACCCCAACCCCATATGCAAAAATGGGAAAAGGGGTTGAGGATGTATGGATGGATTCTGTTGATTGCATATGTGAAGCCATCAGTCTACCTGCTGTTTCATCTGAAAGGATGCAAAGAACTTTCTGTTAGATGAGTTGAACTCTTTATATATCTCAGTTCATGACTTTGAGCTTGGAAATAAAAACTAACACTTGTTAAAACTAATTAGATTTTCAAAGCAAAATTAATGGAAATTACTTAATAATTTCAGAATATATTGGGTTGAAAATGTCACCAAGATATACAGGGGATATATATACATTTTTTTTTTTTACATAAATGCAAAATAGCACAATCTACTAAACCACTTTTTCAGTAGAATGCTAATGAACTAAGATAACTTCTTTCCTTGATAATAGCATGTAAGTGACAAAAGACTCTTCCAAAAAAACTAGGATGCTGCCGCCTAATGGGAACTAAATGAATATCTGCTTTCAGAGTATCACCTAGTGGTTGATAGGTTTGATAGGTTTGTACTAGGCTAACTGCACTTGTGGGCCATTTTAAGCCTAGCCAACTACCCCATGTGAGAATCAAACCCTGCACCTTGTATCTGCAAGGTAAATACCTTAATCATTATGCCATCCCCCCACCCTTAACCATTATGCCATCCCCCCACCCGGCCATATGTTCTACATATTGAGCCTGATGACTGAGAATGCTTCTTCCAAAGATCAATAACATTGATCTAGGACTTGTATCCGGTCGTCTAGGTTTTACTCCAAAATGCTCTAGCTTCAACAGTGAGCATATTCGGGTATTTCAGACTTCTATATTCAAGCAGTGCATTTCTGTATTAAATAAATGCAAACTGTTTTCAGACAGAACAATCTGAAATTTTCCCACACTATCCACCATACTGTTTTGAATTACAGTAAATATTGCTGACAACAAAAGGAAGTTTTCAGAAAAGGCTTGATAGTTCAAACTGTTTAGGTGCTGTGCACTAGGTGATATCAGTATCCCAAGAAGCTTCACTCTGTCCAGCAGCTGCCAGCATAAGATCATCTGGTACTTCTAATTCTGCAGTGCTCTGCTTGTGTAGATCATCATCTGCGGCTAAGCACAGTTCAGTATCTTCAGCTGCTTCCACACAAGAATCATCATCAATATCCTCATTCCAGTCTGCAGTCTCTGATGTACAACAAAACTTGCTTGTCTCTTTGCTCCAGTCTGTATTCATGCCTTCCAAACATAATGTATCATCAATCTCTTTCCAGTCCACTTCCAGGTTTTCTGGCTGGCAAGCATTAAGTGTGCTACCTTCTTTTTGCAATAAGTCACTTAAGTTTTGGAAAGTATTCCGATGTTCTATTATGATACCACTTTCATCCATACTGTATGATAACTCATCTTCATCCTGTAAAAATAGGATACATTTTTTACAAAATATTTTCATAAACCCTTACATTTTATAAATTACTTCATATGTTGCAATTACAAAGTTCAAGCAGTATTAACTTTTAGCAAATTGCTGTAAAACAAGTTATTCATAATCATGTTTGTGAGCAGCACATTCGTATATTTTCAAATAGAAATGACTCAACAGCTACTGCAAAGCAGAGATGGCATTCTGGAATAAAGATTATGAAGAAAACACAAACACATTTGACAGAATGGGACTCAGATTTGTAAATACGCATAAATTGGCAATAGGAACCAACTAAGTTTCAAAATGTTCAAAGCAAACACTCCTCAAGACAGACGGGTTTCTGAAGCCACTATTGTATTGATATCATGAAAGACTTGCAGACAGCTACAATGATGCTCTGTGTAGCCATCAATGTGTTTGCCAAACTGCTAAGAATATGTCCCAGATGATTGCAGGCCAGGAATAATCTAGGTCCAGATGAGCTGGGACAGGAATCTGACTTTCTAGCAACACCATACACCAAAACAGGACCTATAATTCCCAGACAGCATGTTAGTGAAGGCAGACACAGAACAAAGAGATGCTCCAGGGACTATATGAGGAAAAGGAGCACTACATGGAGACATAACAGTTGCCTGAAATATCTTGGACAGCACTCTGCATCAGAGGCCAGAGTCCATACTGAGTCTTTGGAAAAAGGCACCTTGGAGGATTACCTTAACACTAGAGGAAGGTCCAACAGTTGTTTTGCATAAGTGAAAGCTGAAAGAAAGCCAGGTTTCTTGGAAATTCTCAGGAAATGCAACCTACCTGGATGAAGCTGTTATCATGGACAGGGAAGCTGTGAACTATCTTCTTATTTGGTAGATGAACTGTGTTTAAGTACTGTTTATTACACTAGGGAAAGTGTGTGAACTTACAACTGAGTTTCTTTTTATTCTTTATCTCCCACTATCCTGAAAGAGAGAGATTTTCTTTTCACTAAATTTTGTGCTGAAACCAGCATAGAGACTATTTTCTTTGTGTGTTTACTCAAGCATCCTGCAGTAAAGGACTTTGTGTTTAATTTGTTTTAAAAATGCACTTTATGTAAAAATGTTGGCTTTGTGATTATAAAAATCAAATGGACAATGCAATTTTCATACAAACTGCAAATTTTTAAACTTTCCTGACTGCCTGTACTCTTAAGTAAATTTTCATCATCTGTAATTTGGAGTGAAAAACTGTTGCTGACTAATGTTGAGAATGAGACCTTTTTCCCCATCTCTGGTTTGCGGACTCCTGGGAAAATTTGTGTTGAAAGTAGCCTTACTGTGTATACTGCAACGTGTGTATAATTATAGCTGCCTTTATGTGGGCTATAGCTACTGTGCCTATATCCACAATGAACGAAATAATTAAAGCTGTCCAGCTCCAAAATGAAAGAAATAATTAAAGCTTTGGTACAGTCTGCCACAGACACTGATAAATACTTGAGAAAATGGCAGAAAACATGCAGCTACAAATGCAGCTGTCAAAAAACTGCAAAGTATGCTTGACAGTACTAAACAGAAACTGCTACAACTTGCTGAAACAAGTGTGCCCCAGCAAGAAGGGTTTGCCGTCACTGATCAAGATTTGATGAACTCACCAATATGTTGTTACAGTTCAGCAATAAGTTATGACTATCGTGCACCAATCAGTAACTACACTGGGAACAATGAAGCCAGTAACCCAATGAAGAAGCTTGGTTTTGATGAAGATGTGAAGCCTACCTCATGAATTTTGAGAGGTATGCAGAGAGAGGGGCAATACTGGCCCCACTGGACCAGAACACTTTCTATCATCTAACTAGAGCCATGCTGAAGACATGCATACTCTTGGAGGGAATGTATGTCCACAATTACCAGAAGCTAAAGAAATACATTTTTAGCCATAGATGGGGCTTTATTGGATGCCTAAATGCACAGACCTGAGAGTTGTTCAGTCATTATCGACAGACTGGTAAGGTCATAAATGGCTGACTTAGTGTGCATTCTAAAGCCTTACGTAACTAATTTAAGAAAATTTCTACAGAGTTTATTCCTGAATACATTTAAGACACTCTTTTCTAACAGTTTAAGGAAATGTGTACTTCAAAGCAACTGACATCCTCTGGGAAAATAATTATCTTAATACATTTGCTATTATATGAAAATGCACACCCTAAGTCTGACCTGCATATATCAAAGTAAGTTAACAACAATAAGCCCTCACCTAAGTATGTGGCTGTACTTGCCAACAAGCAAAAGACAATACAAGCTGAAGCAGTATTTTTTTTTTTGGCATTATATTTGCTCCTGTGCCTTCTAACAATTAAACATCCCATAGATCAAACCCTACCGTGTCTGGGGGAGGGGAACATCATCCTAGTATCTAGGTGGGTGGGTGGTTGGCATAATGGTTAAGATGTTTACCTTACAAACACAAGGTAGAGGGTTTGATTCTCAGATGGGGTAACTGGCTAGGCTTAAAATGGCCCACAAAGGCATTTAGCCTAGTACTAACCTATGAACCTATGAACCTATAACCTACAAAGGTGCTCTATAATCCTGCTGGCTGGCATCCCAGCAACAAGAGCCTTTTCTTTAAGTTAGCATAACCCCACTCCTGGTAGTGACATGAACACTTGCATCACTGCAAGGGTTGCTTATTCCTCCTTGTCTGCTCTTAAGAGATTACTAGGCTATCGACCCAGATGCCATTTTAAGCCTAAACGTTTCGTCCCAATGTAATACCATAGAAATGCTAGTCAGTACCCAAGATTGCATTTAGTGATGACTGCCCATGAAAAATTAATCCATCTACACAGTGTGGGATTAGAACTCACAGACATCTGGGTTTCTAGGACTAAAGGTGAATGTGCTACCTGTTGAGCTACTGGGACATGCATGTTTCCCCACGAGCCAACGAGGGTTACTGCCACTGGCTTGCATGGCCATGCCCACACCTTTCCCAGTACTGGCTCCCCACGCTTTGACATGCCTCCACACTCCTACTCAGGTCTTGTCATTAAAGTAGTGACAAGAGGCAGGCAAGAACCACTATCCCAAAGTGAACTGTTGAGTGTGTGATAGCATTGTGTATGTCTCTGCACAACGTGATATGGCCATATGGCTCCTTGCTTGCTTTGGTACCACACAAAAGAAATGTAGTCATACTAAATCTGAAAGTATCCCAAAAACAGCCCCTACTCAAAGGTCTTTAGGAAGAGGAGGCCTGCACATAGCTCCAGCTGGTTGATGCTGTGCCTCTTCTCCAAGGGGAATCATTTTCTTTGAACCATGAAGGAGTTGAGGTGAACTGCCAAAGTTTACTCAGTCAGTAAAGCATAAATGGCAGGCACTTGCAATGTAACTGGCTGAAGGAACCTGTAAGTTGGTGAGGATTGTCTAGCATTCTAGGGTCTGGAGGCAGAGATTTGAATTCAGCAGCAGAACCTTGAGCATATGGTAGTTATGCAGTTAATGATATATTGCAGTCCATTCAGTCTACTACAACACCTACACCCTCAGACTTACAAACACTGCCACGAAGATCATAGTATCCCTTTAAGCCCAGAAGTTGCAAGAGGATCTGGGTTTAGAATCTTCTCTACTTGCTTTCCCAGCCTGCCAAATTCACAACTTCCTAGGCCCTCTCTGTAGGTGGGAATGACTGACACTAGATAGCATTCAACTCCATGGCCAACAAAAAGAAAATATCTAACATGACACCACAGAGGTTCACAGGAGGTTACTAGGCTAGTGGCCCTCCTTTACAAACCTAGCCATGTCAATCAAGTATTCCCATTTGTTCTTTTTGGGTACCTCGCAGAACAAATTTATAAATTCAGTGGGTCTGTGATCAACACTAGCTACCCCTGTCCATGAGGTACATGGGTGCCACCCCCAAAGGATTTGATGTTGCCATTAGGAGTAGTTGTCTGCCTAAGGAAACACATGACACTGCTGCTTTTTCTTCAAGACCTCACCCTTGCCACAACTGTTTACGCAAACACCCTGAGTTTTGAGTAAAGTCCAAAAGGCAACTTACGGTACTGAAAATGGTGTCCACAGGGAGCAGATCAAAGGAATCTCCTCTGCTGACTCCAAATTCTGATGTATGAAAAGTAATCCAGCAACACCAATAAAAACAGCAAGGGGTATGACCACTTGGGAAGTCATCTAGTACCTGATAAACTTGATGCACTCACTAAAGTCCCTAAGGGTCAGTATGGGACAGATGCCTGCTTCCAACTTTGAAACAGACACTACTGTACAATACTTTGAGTTGTATTAAATAAATGAGGCATAGCCCATGTGGCCTCTGAGGATAACAGTCTGGACCTGTCCTAAGAGTTCTGCAACAACAGCTGGATCTCAAAACAAAATCTTGTCAAAGAAGGGCCTAACAGTTATAAGATGTGGCCATTCAATATGTAGGATCTACTAATCCTTTATGACAGCTCCTCAACTGGAGGCAAACTTCAGAGACCACCCCAACAGGTAGCCCTACATTGTACTAAAGAAAGATTCATCCTGGATGACTTGGTGGCATTGGAAGTGGCAGGACTAAGTAATGATTGAGTGTATTTCTCCATCTGCAAAGAGGCTTCTGTATCTTAGAATGATGGATAAGTCTGAAAGAAGAAGAAAAGCTAGCGGTGACTGAAGGGCACTCCCAGAAATCTTCCACAGTGGAAAGGACCCCTAGGCTCCTAAAAAGGTCATCCTCCATATTTTCTGAAGGCTAGCAGAACAGAATCTCCTCCATGAAAGGGCCACCAGAAATACATTACCCAAGTTTCTCCACATGAGAAGATACCCTTGACAGCTGCCATAATTAAAATATCACTGCAGTCAAAATTATGAGTGAACCATCTGGAATTCCCCTCTGGATGCTACAGTCATGAACTCCCCAGCAACATATTAAGATATTTATTGGAAACAGTGGGGATCGGGGGCCAGTACACAGTGTACTTTATTAGTCTCAAGGTTTCTCTAAAGGTAGGGGACTTCCAAGATGGCTTAATTTCAGCTCTCACAGTGTGAAAACAGAAACTCAGAAAACAGAGCCAGTGAACTTCTCTTTTTGGGTAAATTTTAGTGTTTAGCTAGTAAGTGCAGTGCCTGGATGCCAACAAAAAAGAAACTCAGAGAACCTAAAAAAACACTGCGATGAACTCTGTAGCTGTTCAGCAAAAAGCAGTGTAAACTGCAGCTTTGGTGCAAGACATGATGAAGTATCTAGAGGGAAAAAAGTTAAATGTACTCAGAGCTGATGAAAATAAAACACTGAAGGAGTATATTAACTAAAATAACAAAAGTCTGGAAAAAATGGAAGAAGCTTTAAACAGATATTCAGCTGAGGTTATAAAAAGTGCAGTTGTGTACACTTATCATAAATGTAGATGTTCAAGTGTATTCACTGTTGCAGTCATCACATTTGGGTGATCCCTGCCAGGGTAGCACTCGGCCGGCCCGAATACCAGAGGCTTAGTATTTCTGCATCAGTTGCTGTCTCTTGAGGACTGACGTTATGTCGTCAGTAGTATAAAATAAGACAGCCGACGCCATTACATCAGTTCTTCTTGCACTAACCTGTCAGGAGTCCCCAAAGTAAGAGGCCAGGTTCTGGTGGAGGAACCCCAACAATGGAAATTAAATACCAATATGTCCCATGTAAGGAAAGAAAGAGAATAAAGGGGGATGGAGGGGGGTGAACCAGGACTGCAACAGTGAATACACTCGAACATCTACATTTATGGTAAGTGTACACAGCTGTACTATGTTCTTCGTGTTTCACTGTTGCAGTTATCACATTTGGGTAGATTCTCAAAGCTGAGGATATGGGTGGAGGCAGTCAAGGGAGCTAGGGGCTGGCTAGGATGCCCTGCAAGACTGCAGAGGCAAACCCTGCCCTGGATTTGGAGAAGAGAGGCAGGTGGTAATGCTTGGTAAAAGTGTGAACAGATGTCCAAGTGGCAGCCTCAAGGATGTCTCTGGTGGGGACTCCTCTTAGGAAAGTTGCAGAGGTGGAAGCTGCTCTGGTGGAGTGTGTCCTGACCCCCTTGGGGGAGGCTTTCCATGCTGTTTGTAGCAGAAATGGATGCAGTGTGGTATCCATTTGGAAATGGTTTGCTTGGAGATGGCTTTGCCTTCTGCCCCTGTAGCAAAGCTAACCAGCAATTGATCAGACTTTCTGAAGGATTTAGTCCTGTCCAGATAGAATCTGAGCTGTCTGTGCACATCTAGAGAGTGAATAATCCTTTCCCCCTTGTTATGGGGATTAGGAAAGAAGGTGGACAGATGAATGGATTGGTTGAAAGCCACACCAGACACCACCTTGGGCATGAAGGAAGGGTTAGTTATAAGGGATACCCTGTCTGAATGGAAGATGATGAAGGGTTCCACAGCCATGAGTGCTTGCAGCTCAGGGACTCTTCTGGTGAAGTGATGGCCAGAAGGAAAGCTCTCTTCCAGGAGAGAAATTTTAGCTCTGCAGAACCAGCTGGTTTGAAAGGGCAGGGTGAGCTTTTCTAAGACAAAGTTAAGGTCCCAAGCTGGTGTTGGTGCCCTTCTGTGGGGGGGCCTCAAGTTGCTAGCTCCTCTGAGGAACTGTTTGATCAAAGGGTGTGAGAAAAGGGATTGCTCAGTGGGAAAATGAGCAGAAATAGCAGAGGCATGAATTTTTATACAGGAGAAAGAGAGACCACTGTGTAGTAGGTCAGCTAAGTAATCCAGGCTGAGAGGGATGGAGGGCTGTGCCGTATTGGCTCCCTTAGCCTGGATCCAGGTGCAAAACCTTTTCCATTTACCTGCATAAGACTTTCTGGTGCTAGGGCGTCTGGCCTCACAGATAAGATCCAGGACCTGTTTACTTAGAATGGCAGATTGGTTCGGGGTTAGGGAATAAGCCAAGCTGCCAAACTGAGTGTCTGCAATTTGGGATGCATGAATTCCCCTTCCCTCTTTGTCAGGAGGTTTGGAATCTGAGGAAGATGCCATGGAGGCAGTGGGGACAGGCTGCGCAGCAAGAGGTACCAGTGTTGCCGGGGCCAGTCTGGAGCTATAAGAATGGTCCTTGGTTTTTCCTCCCTTATTTTGAGCAGTACCCTGGGGATGAGAGGTAGGGGAGGAAAGGCATAGACCGATAGATTGACCCAGGGGAAGGACAGGGCATCCACTTTCCAAGCCATGTAGTGATGCTTCCTGGTGCAGAATTTTCTGAGCTGATGGTTTGTGTGAGAGGCAAAGAGGTCGACCTTCGGGGTTCCCCACTTCTGAGTTATTAGGGTGAAGGTACTTCTGTTGAGTTGCCACTCGTGTAGGTTCAGAAGGTTTCTGCTTAATTGGTCTGCCAGAGAGTTTAGAGAGCCGGGTAGGAATTGTGCTAACAGATGTAGTTGCATGGAAGAGGCTGTGAGCTAGAGAGTCATGGCCAGCCTGCATAGTGGGTAGGAGTGAGTCCCTCCCTGCTTGTTAATGTACCACATCACAGTGTCATTTGTCTGTTTTAATTAGGAGAACCCCTGGAGAGAGAAGGGGTTTGAAAGCTGCACAATCATCCTCTCTTTTTGAATGATGTGCAGAGGGATTTCCTGAGGGCTCCACTGGCCCTGTATGCACCTGCCATCCAGGTGTGCACCCCAAGCGTAGTCTGATGCATCTGTGGTGAAGATCTGGGTGGTGGGGAGTGTGGAAAAGGGCAGTCCCTTGTTGTGGGAGCATGCTGTTGCCCACCAAAGACATTCCTTTCTGAGGCAAGGAATTATAGGTAGAATAGTTTCCAGGTCTTGAGAGTGTTGACACCAAAGGCTTTTTAGGTACCACTGAAGTTTCCTCAAGTGCAGTCTGGCACATGGAATGAGTAGTATGCAAGATGCCATGAACCCCAGAGCTTGCAGGATCTTCCTTGCAGATAGCTGGGGCTTGGTGGCTACTTGAGAGAAGTAGGTTGTCAGGAAAATGTATTTCTCTGGTGTAAGGAACGCCATCTGGGATGTTGTGTCCAAACTTGCTCCCAGGAAGATTATCCTTTGGATGGGCACCTGTTTGGATTTCATTTTGTTGATTGTGTATACTAGGGAGGTTAGTAGTGCCTTTACAAAGGCCAGGTGTTTGAGCAGTTTTCCTAGCTGTTTGCCTGAATAAGGCAGTTATCTAAGTATGGGTAAATCTGAATTTTTCTTTGTCTGCAAAAGGCAATGGCCGGAGCCAGACATTTTGCAAAAACTCTGGGAGTAGTAGATAAGCCAAAGGGAAGTGCAGAGAACTGAAAGTGTTGAGATCCTGCCCTGAAGCGGAGATATTTCCTGCATGTTGTCAGGAAAATTTGTTTCTCTGGTGTAAGGAATACCATCTGGGATGCTGTGTCCAGACTTGCTCCCAGGAAGATTATCCTTTGGGTGGGCACCTGTTTGGATTTCTTTTCGTTGACTGTGTATCCTAGGGAGATTAGTAGTGTCTTTACAAAGGCCAAGTATTTGAGTAGTTTTTCCTAGCTGTTTGCCTGAATAAGGCAGTTGTCTAAGTATGGGTAAATTTGAATTTTTCTTTGTCTGCAAAAGGCAATGGCCGGAGCCAGACATTTTGTAAAAACTCTGGGAACAGTAGATAAACAAAAGGGAAGTGCAGAGAACTGAAAGTGTTGAGATCCTGCCCTGAAGTGGAGATATTTCCTGCATGATTCCCTGATAGGAATCTGGAGGTAGGCCTCTTTTAGATCTAGGGTGTCTAGCCAAGAGTCCTTGGAGAGCATGGGTAGCAGCTGCTGGAGGGTGAGCATTTTGAATTTTGGGATCACCAGGAAGGTGTTTAGAACTGACAGATCGAGGATGGGGCGCCAGGTGCCCTCTTTTCTGGGCACCAGAAAAAAGTCTGGAGTAGAAGCCTTGGCCTACCTGTTCTGCTGGAATGTGCTTTACTGCTCTCATAGAGAGAAGGGAAAGGATTTGCTTTTGAGCCTCTGCCCACTGATTTTGTGGTAGATCAGGGAACCCTTTTTGAGTTGAAAGGGTATGGAAGGAAAATTTGTGTCCCTGAGACAATGTTCAGAAACCATTGGTCCTTGGTTATGGTGGCCCAGGTGCTTGAGTGAAATGAGAGTTTTCCTCCTAGGGGTAAGTGGAGGTGGGAAGAGGGGAGAGAAGGAGGAGGTAAGTCATTGTGAGTTCTTACCATAAGGGGGTGGCTTAGAACTCCCTGGTTTTGAAGTGGAGGTAGTCCACTGCTTAGATCTCTGCATTCTCTGGGGCTGCTGTCTGGGGGGGTCTGTTCCCATGGGGCCTAGGCTGGGCTGATTTACTTGGAGCAGGAAAGGACCAGTGCTTGGAGGGGCAATGCCGGCTGGACTTGTAAGAAATCCTCAACTGTTTGCATAAATTTTCATTTTTCTTCCATCTTTTTTAAGACCTCTTCTGCCTTAGTGCCAAATAAGTTATCTTTGTGCAAAGGGGCATCCAACAATTTAGATGTGACATGGTCTGGCAGGGTTTGCTCCTAAAGCCATGTGTGCCTCCTAATGACAGATCCAGTGACTGATGCCCTGTAAGAAGCTTCAAGGGCATCAAAACCACAGTGCAAAGTGTGCTTAGCTACTTGGCTTGCAGAATGCACTAAATCTTGTAAATCTTTAGATTCTGCCCAAGCAAGAAGGGAAGACATTTTTTGTTTAAGACAGTGGTTCCCAAACTTTTTCGATTCTCAGCTCCCTTGCTGAATCCAGGTTTTCCCACGGCGTTCCCCCCATTCCCCCCCGGTGCACATAAAGTGCATATTTCATTTATTTACTTGACATTTGTTTAACGAGGCTGCCCGACTGGACTAGGAGACCTGAGGAGAAAAGCTCAACAGTACAATAAAAAGAGAATTACCAAAAAAAAGTGTACATTCTTCTTAACAGCATAACACTGATCTACTATGGTTGAGAAGTAAGCACACCTAATGGCAACCTTATTAACTTTACGTTTATAAGAGCAATATTTAAACTCTGTCCCTATTATTTGACTTTGTCCAGCATATCTCTCAACTGTATAGATTTTTGCAGAATGTCCAGATTTTTTACTCATATTTTTGGTCTTTTTCTCATAAAATTGTTGTTTTCTGGCAAATTACTGGCAGATCATTGAGGTTGAAGTCAGACAATAATGACAGACAGTTGAGTTTCATACTTCATACCCTTCAGAAAATTCATGCTAATGCAAAACCTGCATTTTTATCAACTTTCTAAGTTTGTGAAAGAAGTACTTAAAAGTGTCCCACTATTTTTGGCTTCGTCCAGATTTCTTGATCTAAGGGGGTGAGAGGTATGTGTCTAGCGGTATGGTAAAGACTTACACAGACCTCATTGCCACTGCCAGGGATCACTCTCACTCTTCACTCAACCCCCCCCTGTGACACACACACACACACACACACACACACAGTCTCTTTTGCATTCATGCACGCATTCACTCACACACATTGCTCTCACTCTTTTCCGATCTCTCACAGAGTCAGTCACTCCCTCATTCATACCTGCATTCACTCACACATCACTCTTACTTCTCCTAATCTCTCTCACACACACACACACACACACACACACACACACACACAGTCACTTCCTCATTCATACCTGCATTCACTCACACATCACTCTTACTCTCCCAATCTCACACACACACACAGCCACTTCTTCATTCATTCCTGCATTCATTCACACATCGCTCTCACTTACACACAAATTCTTTTGTTTTCATACACGCATTCACCCACACACGCAGACAGACTCACAAACACTCATACAGGCATTCACTTACCTGATGGCCCGGTTCCAAGTGCTCCATGGCCCAGTACTGGTCCGTGGCCCGTTGGTTGGGGTCCACTGCTATACTTGATGCCAGTTCTGCTAAAAAGCTACAGTGTAGGTCTAGACTTAGTTCGCCGCAAACTAATAAGCTTAGCTGCAAAATAAACCGTAAACTGTTCGTGGTTTATTTTGCAGCTAAGCTTATTAGTTTGCGGCACCCCTGTGAGGAAGCCGCAGCTCCCCAGGGCACCGCGGCGCACACTTTGGGAATCCCTGGTTTAAGTAGTTCCAGGATATGTTGCTGAAATTTCAGCATATGGAACTGACAATTTAGTGCCCTGATAGCAAGAGTAGCTGAGGTGTATACATTTTTACCCCATCTGTCCAATGTTCGGGAATACCTGTCTGAGGGTGTGGGATTCTTAGCAGAGGTTGCTTTAATGCCTTTTGGCCCTTGAGAAATGACCTCAGGGTCAGCTGTTGAATTTTTAAAAAGATATTTGTGTGAGTCAGGGACTCTGTAGTACCTGTCTGGTTTTCTGGGAGCAGGAGGTAGGGCATCAGAAGTCAAGCTGGATTCAAGGAAAACATCATCCACAACATCTAGGACTGGGGGGATGGCCAAGGGTGTGTGTTGCGGGAGATCTAAAAATTCTGTGAGTTTCTTTTTAGACTGAGGGTAGTCCTGACTCTCCCACTGGAAAGTATGTAGGGTTTCCCCAAAGGAAAAATCCTCTGGAGGAGAGGCTGAAGGAATGGAGTCCTCTGCATCAGAATCCTCATAAGTGGAGAGTGGTTGCATGTCTTCATAGTCAGATGCATCTGATTCTTCTGACTCTTGTTCAGACAAAACTATAGCGGACAGATCTCTTCCTTTTTGAGGGGGTAGCTTGGCTTCCCCTGATCAGCATGATAAGGTCTTCTGCCATTTTAAGCATTTGAGACTGAGGCAAGGTAGCAGGTGCCTGAGAGTGGGTTGTCAGTTTCTTGGGTGTGGTTTGTACCCTCGGCCTAAGAAAGTTGGTCATTTTTAAAGAACAGTAGTCGTGAAAGAAGATGTCGGTTTGTGTCGAGATTCGGTAGTATGAAGGACTTCCTCGGAAGCCGGTGCTTGCTCAGTGGCTCCAGACCCATCCAAGGTAGAGACGACCGCAGGATGCTTAGTTAAAGAATAGTTTTACGACATACTGGACTCCGAAAGGGTTTCGGTAGCAGCCTGCGAATCAACAGAAGCGGGCATCAGGGGCTGCAAAGGCGGCTCACTGAGTACCGGAGCACTGACGACTAACTTAACAGAAGCATCGTTGATAGGTTTGGACCTGTGCGGTTTGTCTCTGTCTTTACCTGTATGTTTTTTCAGAAGATCTGCTGTCGGATGGCTTACCAAAGCAATATCGGAATTCGAAGACTGTAAACAAAAATATCTGGCTACAATAAGGGCCCGACGATGGATAGTTCTGGTGTTGAACAAAGCACAGAAGCGGCAATGGGGGACGTCGTGGTCTGGGCCTAAACAAGTGATGCAGTAAGAGTGGATGTCTTGGTGTGGTATTTGCTTTCCACAGGCGAGACAATTGTTAACTTTTTCTGACATTGGTTAGTGCAAGAAAAAAGGATCCTCAAGGGGGTACTTAGCTTTAGAAGACTTCAACTTCAATTCAGAAATGAAAACTGAGGTAGCTGCCAACCGGCACTCATGCGAACTGCTTCTGCTTCAGGCTCCATGGCAAAAAAGACTGATGTAATGACGTCAGTTGCCTTACTTTATACTACTGACGACCTGACATCAGTCCTCAAGCGACAGCAACCAACGCAGAAATACTACGTCTCTGGTATTCGGGCTGGCGGCCGAAGGCTACCCTGGCAGGGATAACCTAAATGTGATGACTGCAACAGTGAAACACGAAGAACATCTGAAAAAAATCAGAGGGCAAAATGAAGAAAAGGCTGACTGAGCATGAGACTGCTCAAGAAGAGATGTTTCAAAAAATAATGTAATTAGAGGACAGAGCACTTGGGAAAACCTGAGATTTTCTTTTGTACCAGAGAAGCTGGAAGGAACAGACTCTAATTTTATGAAAGCACAAATAAGCAACTGGACTGGTACTCCACAGCAGGAGTTGTTAATTGAAAGGGCATGTTGTGTGTATGCTCCAAACCTTGCCAAGAGAAAGCAACCTAGACCTTTAATAGTAAAGATGCAATCCTACCATTGGAAAGAGTTGATTCTGACAAAACTGTGGCAGAAGGACAAAGTTCTGAAAGTGGGAGACAATAGAGTGTTTGTGGAAAATGACTACTTACTGCACACCAGACAGAAGAGCTGCAAATTTATTCCAGTAATCAGGGAAAGTTGAGAAGCAGATGTGAGATTCAAGCTGATGTATCCAGCTATTTTCAGAATATCCTTTCCTGGAGGGTCAAAATCATTTTTTGATGCAGAACATGTTAGGGGACAAATGACCTATCAAACAGTTAAAGATTCTGCTTCTTGTTTTTCTGGTAATAAAGCAAAAACAGACTGTGTCAGTGAAACCTTTCCCAATGTTTCAAAGGAAAATGCTTGAGAGACAGAAAAAAGCACAAATGTTTCATAGAAGAACCGAGAGTACGTTGAAAATGAAGCAGAGACTGGATTTGGGAGATGGGATCAACAGGAAGAAAACCAGCAACTCAGAAACTGACAATTAAATGTGGGATTACAAAGTATTAATTGACTGCAATTAGGGATACAGACAATAGGCAAGTGGGGTTTGGAATTTACTGGAGAAAACTGGCAAAGGAGACAAGGTATTGGGAGCAAATAATTAGAGAGAGAGAAAGTTAACAGAATGGGAAGAGACCAAGAATGTATTTGGACTACAGGACTGAGCTTGCCTTCCTTATCAAGGATTGATATCAGAGTATAGGAAAAGAGAAATAAATAGGGGATACCAAGTGAAAGACCAGCACTGGTAAAGTTTTAAGTAGAACCTAGAACAGAAGCTGATGTTAAAAAAATGGATAATTAGTAGAACATATAAAATATTGCATGATAACTATAAGAATCAATCAGAGGAGGTTAGAAAGGATTGTTAAGAGAGACTGGATAAGTGATTCACAAAGAAACAATGAGTGATATATGTACGACTCCCAAATATGCACCAAAGTCTAGAAGATTTAGGATCTTTGCTTGGAAGTGTTTACATAGGTAATTTTATACCCCAAGTAGACTCCAAAGAATTTTTCCTCAGATAGATAGTAAATGTTGGAGGTGTGATGGGGAAGAGAGATGTCATTTGGAACACATTTTTTGGAGTGTAATGAACTGACAGACTTTAAAAACTCCCTGCAGACTACACTATCAGAAATACTGGGTGAGCAAATTGGTATAGCTAAGGAAATTATTTTCTTGAGATATGATACAGACTTGGAATTACCTACACATAGTAAAGCATTGCTGAGTCTAATTAAGGTAACTGCCAGAAAAAGCAATTACTAGAAAATGGAA
The DNA here is from genome assembly GCF_019279795.1 of Protopterus annectens. Classification (NCBI taxonomy): domain Eukaryota; kingdom Metazoa; phylum Chordata; order Ceratodontiformes; family Protopteridae; genus Protopterus; species Protopterus annectens. Next base: position 801,075,284 of record NC_056746.1, read on the forward strand.
ATCAGAATCTAAACCAACTTTAGTAGAAGAAATGAGTATAGTTAACAAAGGGAAAAAACAAAAAATGAGATTTTTAGAAAAGGTTAGGAGCAAATTACATAAAAAATGGATTTATGGGAACAATGTATGCAGAATAATGTTTTGGAGGAGGAATGATGTTTAAAACAAGGCAGGATTTGAATGAGCTATGCAATACTTAGCTGACAATGACTAGATAGATTGTAAGTGATGTAAATGTTTGCAACTAAAAATATATCAATATGGTTTGTTTTAATTTATAAAAAGCATGATTGCCTATGTCACAAGTGATAATTTAATAAAGATGTTTCTTGTTTAAAAAAAAAAGAAAATGAAAAAAAGGTTTCTCTAATGGTTGGGTCATCAAGAGATGGGAGCCTGTACAGCAGTAGGAGAAAATGTTCTAAGTTGGCTTGGAGGAATTCTAGTAGCTCTCCCCAGGACCAGAAAGGAGAATTTCGTGCACGTCAGGTACAGGGTCAGCTGTGTGTGCTGGGCACTTGCCAGGTGCTGTGCGACATGCAATCGACAGAAATGGGTTAACCTGCCAAAGAGAGTACAGGGTCATAAGAAATCTGTACATGGCACAGTGCTGGCATCAGGCCATGCTACCTAAAAGTGCACATCTGTATGCACATGGAGAGGATCCCACCAGACTTCTTTATCTTAGAAGTATGACAACGTTTGGAAGAAGAAAAGGTAGAGGTGACTTAAGGACACTCACAGAAATCCTCCATAGTGTACAGGACCTGTAGCCTCCTGAAAAGGTCATCCTTTCAGGTTTTGTGAAAGCTAGCAGAACAGAATTTCTTCCATGAAAGAGCCACCAAAAATGGATTACCTGAGTTTCTCGATAAAGGAAGATAGCCTTGAGGTCCGAATGGAGAGATGATAAAATCAGCAAGCACAGGAGAGCAGTATTGCTGGAACTTAATTAATCCTCAAGTCTTGATGAGTACCTTCACGAGGTGGACCCTGTTTTTAAAAAATTTCACCAAGATGACAATGATATGTAGACTGCATTTTATATAGCATACATCATGGTAGGTTAATAAATCAAAAAAGACAAAAAAGGCACCCAGACATGGAAATTTTCACAATACAAAAATAACATCACAAAAGAGGAATGCAGAACAGAAGATGAGTAAAGTAGAAGTTAAACAAATAGAAGTTGAAGTTATGGAAGACCTGCAAAGTGAAGGATTTAGTGTAGAAAGTCTAACACAGGTTATTTCACATCATGATAGATCAAAGAGTTCCCAAAGTAAGGAGAAACGGAAGTCATCTGAAGAATATAGATATGGAAAAGAAAAATAGATTTACTATGTGCAATACTTATGCAAAGGAAGAAAACAAAACTTATCAATACAAAAAAATGCAGCACCAAAGATATTTGAAGACAAATAAAGGCAAAGTCATCGAGATATGAAATATTTTACAATACTAAAAAATAAGAAAGGAAAGTAGAAAAGAGGATTGGTAATGGAAAAATTAAAGAAACAGAAACTGAAATTATAGATTACCTGTGAAGTGAAGGATTTCATGTAGAAAATCCAACTCTGGTACCATCACAGCATGATAGAACAATGTTGTTGTTTGTCTTTCGGCTTTTTCCCAGTAAGGGGTCACCACAGCGGAACTCCGGTCCGCTAATGATTGGCAGTAGATTCTTACGAAACGCCGAGGTGCCAGCTCGACGCTCAACCCTCAATGAAGGCACACCTATTTACGCACGCATGTCTTTCGAATGCTACCCAACCACGGGGAGGACATGCAGACTCCACACAGAAGGCACTCCCAAGCCCAGCTGAGAATTGAACGGGAGAACCTCTTGCTGTAAGGTAACAATGCTACCGCCGTACCACTGTGACTACTAGACAGCATGATAGAACAATAAGTCCCCAAATTAAGGAGAAACCAATGGAACAGGAAGCATTTGATCAGTTGCCATATGAAAATACTTTGGAACCTTCAACAGGAAACCCGTACAAAAGTTCAGTTGGAGTTGCACAGCAAGGGAAGGAGCAGGAAAATGATGGCAACTCTGATGCAGTCAATGTTATGCAGTGATAGACCAGTGAGTTTTAGTATGAAAGAGCAAAGGATGACAAGGATAAAGCTGAAGAGAATATGTCACAGGATGATGTTATGAAACTTTCTGTAGAATGCTGGCAGGAAACAGAGAATAAAGAATGTGCCTTCAGTTTGGAAGAAAAAGGGAAGAGTTGCTTGATTTAATAGAGATGGATAGACATATTAAGATCAATGAAAGAAATAGATTATAGAAAGTCAATAATACCTAAAATGTTAGAAGTCTGATAAAACAAACAAACATAGTAATCAAGACTATTAACAGGAATTCATATGATGGAAGTTTGTCTTTTCGGCTTTTCCCAGTTAGGGGTCACCACAGCGGAACTCCGGTCCGCTAATGATTGGCAGTAGATTTTTTTATGGTGCCGAGTTGCCAGCCCGATGCCCATTCACACATGTCTTTCGGAGGCCACTCGACCGCGGGGAGGACATGCAGACTCCACACAGAAGGCACTCCAGAATATATTACTGTGCAGCTAAATTAATAACAGATAGTCTCACCACAAAAATACAGGGCAATAAGGGAAAGGAAAGGAAGAAATCAAATGCCATCGTGGAAGTAGCTTGGCAGAGCTGCTCCGAGTTTGGCAACTTAGCCTGAGACCTGGACAGAATCTAAACTAAATCTGAAGCATCCACTGAGAACTGCAAAAAAAAAAAAAAAAAAGGAATATCTAAAGCTCACACTGCAGTTCTGAATTGTTTTTTGCTTAAATTTTGGTATATTTTATTGTTGTTACTGCTTGACTGTTTTTCTGCACTTAGGCAGAAGTACCTCACAAAGACTGCCTCAAAAAACTCCAGCTTTACTCTGTAGCATATCACCTACTCCATGGTGATCTCTGCCTAACATATAAAGCTATGTCAAACCCAGAGCTGTTGGACATGCTACACCTAAAGAAATCCCAATCCCTCCGAGCTACACGCTCTAGGGACCTAAACCTTGTCACCACAATAAACAGGACATGCTGGAGGGATAGATTCCTATCCCAGAGACTTCCCATATGCTAGAACAGGTTACCCATCTATGTCAAGCAAAGTTCTTCATTAGCACTCAAGAAAAATCTTGATGAGTGGATGGGAAATAGGAAATACACCCCGAGGATCACTTCTGTGTGTCTGCTTGACAGTGGCACAGGAAAATAACTTTCTTGGGTGGCATAAGCCAGGGAACCTTGTTGGCTAGGCTTACGTAGGTCCTTGGGTCGATAGCCTAGTACCTTCCTATGAACCTATGAACCTAAAAAATGTTTTTACTGTATCTCGTAGCATAAGCTAGTTTCAGATCTTCTGAATCTAGACTTTTTGGCATTTACTGAGCACTGAAACCAGCCATCCTACATTAGGAAGGCCCTCATGCACCCTTGTGACAGATGTGTGCAGCCCAGGACCCATCTGAGTTGGGGATTGCTGGAATAGGGATAACTTTTGGGCTCTCCCATTGGATAGTTTGAGTTTAAACTGTTTAATTCTGTTTATATTTAAGCATCACATGTATGCGGTTTTGCACTCAGTTTGGCTTCTTAATCTGAGACCTGGAAAGAATCTAAACTAAATCCGAAGCATCAACTGAGAACTGCAAAAACAGTATATCTAAAGCTCACATTGCACTCTTTGAATGGTTTTCTGCTTAAATTGTATTATTTATTTATTTTACATTTGTTGACCGGGAAAATCCGACTGGACACAGGTCCTTTTTCAGTGAAGGCCCGGGGAAAAACGCTCCACATAAGTAAAAACAATATACAGTTTAGACAATAGTAAGATCACACAAGTATGACCAGATCACATGTTAGGCAGTTCTTACATAAGGCAAAGTTTTTGTTTTAACATATCTAAGCAAGCTCAGTACACAGACAATTTACAATTTATACAGGAGTAAGAGATATCTGAAGAAATTCGATAATACACATTTCAGTCAGTGGAAGTATTTATAATATTGCTAATAGTCCATGGGAAAGAAGATAGCCGGCATATTTACCTGTTTAGTATTTTAACTATTTTTCAGTTGGCATGGATGTGGGGTAGCAATTACTATGTTTATAATTTTAAATGAGAGAGGCTTGTCAGTAAAAAGTGACAACAGAGTTAGTAGTATTACGAGAAGACTTTTCAATTTGGTGCTGTGGCAGTGAGATGGATTTTGGTGTTTGAGTAGATGCAGGTTGAGAAGTATTGCTTATCCTGTTATATTTTATCGTTGTTGCTGCTTGACTGTTTTTCTGCACTTAAAAAAAAACTGGTTCTACTGTACTCGTAGCATAGGCTAGATTCAGATCTGCTGAATCTAGACTTTTTGGCAATTACTGAGCACTGAAACCAGTCATCCTATATTAGGAAAGCCCTTCTGTACTCTTGTGGCAGAATGATGCACCCAGGACCCATTTGAGTTGGGGATTGTTGGAACAGGGCTCAGTTTTAGGTTCTCCCATTGGGCAGTTTGAGTTTAAACTGTTTAATTCCATCTGTATTAAAGCACTGCATTTCTGAGTAGCTGTGCACCATGCTTAGAAAGACAAATTTTCCCTTGGTAGGAACCCTCCTAAGCATTACTGTTCAACACAGTTGTACACTGCTGCCCAAACAGGAACTCAGCTGTGCATTTTAAGGCATCCACTGAGGTCTCTAACTCCTTAACCTCCCCATAAATTAGCTGATTCTACTAGTCTTACAGCAGAACCTGGTCCATCTTGCCCACCCCACTTACTTATTACAGAATACACCTGACATAATTCTTGGACAGTTTCCCACCACTTCTCCAGCCAGCCTGATTGACATGGGCAATATGAGGCAATGTAGCTATTGCCTCATATTTACTGACAACCTATTACTCCTAAAACATACAAATACAATATGTGAGAGATGTATCTATACTATGAATCTGGAATCAATGCTCTCTCTCTCTCACATAACAAACCAGACAGCAAACAGTTGCCAGCACACACACTTCACATCTTCCACAAACCAAGCGTACAACACACAAACCCACATATGCAGAGGTACTCACTAGAAGTTTACCAAAAGAGCAGAGAACTTACAACTGCAAACCTTATGCACACAATACAATCCCTGCAGAATTCACTATTCATAAAAACAAAGGTATCAGTGTGTCACCCAATAAGCCCCTAAGGCAAACCATCTCTAACCAAATGTCTTCGCCATGCGACTCCATATTGAGATACACAGATGTCCCCCCTTCACCAGGCTGGATAAGGAGAAGGTCAAGGTCATGGTCATCTGCCTGTCAGGTGCCAAGATCCACCAGATCATGCATGCACTCATGTCTCTCAACAACAAGCACTGTTATGATACTGTCATAGTCCATGTTGGAGTGAATGACTTGAGATGTACCTCAATGGACTATATGAAAAGAGACATGACTGAGCTTTCAGACTATGTGTCCCAGGCAGGTATGTTCCTAGCATTAAGCAGCATTCTACCTTCACCTAGGATGATGCCTCAATCTTCTTCTTCTCTTTTGGCTGTTCCCATTAGGGGTCGTCACAGCGGATCATCTGTTTCCACTTCTTCCTGTCCTCTGCATATGCTCTGTCACACCAGCCACCTGCATGTCCTCTCTCACCACATTCATAAATCTTATCTTAGGCCATCCTTTTACCTGGCAGTTCCATCCTTAGCATCCTTTTCCCAATATACCCAGCATCCCTCCTCAGCACATGTCCAAACCAACGTAATCTCGCCTCTCTGACTTTGTCTCCAAACCGTCCAACCTGAGCTGACCCTCTAATATACTGATTCCTAATCCTGTCCATTCTTGTCACACCCAGTGCAAATCTTAACATCTTTAACTCTTCCACTTCCACCTCTGACTCCTGCCTTTTTGTCAATGCCACCATCGCCAACCCATACAACATAGCTGGTCTCACTACCCTCTTGTAGACCTTCCCTTTCACTCTTACTGGTACCCATCTGTCACAAATCACTCCTGACACTCTTCTCCACCCATTCCACCCTGCCTGTACTCTCTTCTTCACCTCTCTTCCACATTCACCATTACTCTGAACTGTTGATCCAAGTACTTAAACTCATTCACCTTCGCCAGCTCTACTCCCTGCATCCTCACCATTCCTCTTATCCACCCTCTCATTCACACACACACACATTTTTAGTCCTGCTGACCTTCATTCCTCTCTAGAGTATATCTCCACCTCTCCACGGTCTCCTCAACCTGATCCCTACTCTCACTACAGATCACAATGTCATCTGCAAACATCTGATCTCGTCTGTCAACCTGTCCATCACCATAAGAAAGGGCTCAGAGCTGATCCTTGATGTAATCCCACCTCCACCTTAAACGCATCTGTCACACTATCCTCGTACATATCCTGTACCACTCTTACATACTTCTCTGCCACTCCTGACTTCCTCATACAATACCACAACTCCTCTCTAGGCACCCTATCATATGTTTTCTCCAAGTCTACAAAGGCACAGTGCAACTCCTTCTGATCTTCTCTATATTTCTCCATCAACACTTTCAGAGCAAACATCACATCTGTAGTGCTCTTTCCCGGCATGAAATCATACTGCTGCTCACTAATCATCACCTCCCTTCTTAACCTAGCTTCCACTACTCTTTCCCATAACTTCAAGCTGTGACTGATCAGTTTTATCCCTCTGTAGTTACTACAGCTCTGCACATCACCCTTACTCTTAAAAATAGGTACCAAAACAAAAGTAAAGTAGGTAAAAAAGACAGTATCTGGAAGGATGAAGAATGAAAAGGCTGTTGGTCCAGATTACATACCAGTGGAAACATGGCGGTGCTTAGGAGAAATGGCAGTGGAGTTTTTAACTAGATTGTTTAATGAAATATTCCCTTAAAACCCATTATGAAGTCTTGGAGGTTATTTAAGTGATGTTTTAGAGTTGTGAATACTTTATGTACTATTGTATGTACTTTTATAGGGCTTTAAATAATATGTACATTGTTTGTTTTTATTATATTTTTATCAATGAACCACGCCATATTTCAACACGTGGGTGGGTGTAAACATGGATTTGAAAGTTTTTGATTGGTGCTTTCTTGTATTTAAGTGCTGCTGTTTTTCTTTTAAGTTATCTGATGAAGCGGTAATTGGGGTTGCAGTGGAAGCGCTTATCCTGTCTTCTTCTTCTTTCGGCTTTTCCCAGTTAGGGGTCGCCACAGCGGATCACCTGCTTCCATTTCTTCCTGTCCTCTGCATCTTGCTCTGTCACACCAACCACCTGCATGCCCTCTCTAACTACATCCATAAACCTTATCTTAGGCCTTCCTCTTTTCCTCTTACCCGGCAGCTTCATCCTTAGCACTCGTTATTACTCTGAACTGTTGCTCCCAAATATTTAAACTCATCCACCTTCACCAACTCTACTCCCTGCATTCCTCACCACTCCTCTATCCTCCCTTTCATTCACACACATATATTCTGTCTTAGTCCAGATGACCTTCATTCCTCTCCTCTCTAGAGCATATCTCCACCTCTCCAGGGTATCCTCAACCTGTTCCCTACTCTCACTACATATCACAATATCATCTGCAGACATCATAGTCCACGGGGACTCCTGTCTGATCTCATCTGTCAACCTGTCCATCACAAGTGCAAATAAGAAAGGACCCAGAGCTGATCCTTGATGTAATCCCACCTCCACCTTAAATGCATCTGTCACTCCCACTGCAGATCTCACCGCAGTCACACTACCCTTGTACATATCCTGTACCACTATTACATATTTCTCTGTCACTCCCGACTTCCTCATACAATACCACAACTCCTCTCTAGGCACCCTGTCATATGCTTTCTCTAAGTCCACAAAGACACAATCCAACTCCTTCTGACCTTCTCTGAACTTCTCCATCAACACTCTCAGAGAAAACATTGCATCTGTAAGTGCTCTTTCCTGGCATGAAACCATACTGCTGATCACTAATCATCACCTCCCTTCTTAACCTAGCTTCCATTACTCTTTCCCATAATTTCATGCTGTGACTGATCAGTTTTATCCCGCTGTAGTTACTACAGCTCTGCACATCACCCTTATTCTTAAAAATCAGTACCAAAACACTCTTTCTCCACTCCTCAGGCATCCTCTCACTTTTCAAGATTTCATTAAACAATCTGGTTAAAAATTCCACTGCCATTTCTCCTAAACACCTCCAAGCTTGCACAGGTATGTCATCTGGACCAACAGCCTTTCCATTCTTCTTTATAGCTGTCCTTACTTCCGCCTTGCTAATCCATTGCACTTCATGATTCACTATCCCCACATCACCCAGCCTTCTCTCTCTCTCATTCTCTTCATTCATCAGCCCCTTAAAGTACTCTTTCCATCACTTATCCTGTCTATTGTACAATAAATTGTACTTTTTAGAGATTCTGCTGCCTGCTGTGTGTTCCAGATACTGTCTTTGTTACCTACTTTACTTGTGCCTTTGGATTTTGTGACAGTACTTGGATTTGTTCAAGACCTAGTGGCTCATCGTCTACTAGGTACCAAAACACTTTCTCCACTCCCCAGGCATCCTCTGACTTTCCAAGATTTCATTAAACAATCTGGTTAAAAATTCCACTGCCATTTCTCCTAAGCACCTCCATGCTTCCACTGGTATGTCATCTGGACCAACAAGTTTTCCATTCTTCATTCTCTTCATAGCTGTCCGTACTTCCTCCTTGCTAATCTGTTTTACTTCCTGATTCACTATCCCCACATCATCCAACCTTCTCTCTCTCTCATTCTCTTCATTCATCAGCCCCTCAGAGTACTCTTTCCATCTGCTCAACACACTCTCCTCACTTGCGAGTATGTTTCCCTCACTTTTTCACCTTACCTGCTGCACATCTTTCCCAGCTCGGTCCCTCTGTCTAGCCAATCGGTGCAGGTCCTTTTCTCCCTCTTTAGTGTCCAACCTTTCATACAACTCTCCATATGCCTTATCTTTAGCCTTCGCCACTTCTCTCTTTGCCATGCTCCTCATGTCTTTATACTCCTGTCTACTTTCTTCCTCTCTCTGACAATCCCACTTCTTCTTCGCCAGCCTCTTCCTCTGTATACTCTCCTGTACTTCCTCATTCCACCACCAGGTCTCCTTGTCCTCCTTCCTCTGTCCAGATGTCACATCAAGCACCTTTCTAGCTGTCTCCCTTACCATCTCTGCTGTAGTTACCTAGATATTTGGTAACTCTTCACTGCCCTCCAGTGCCTGTTTTAACTCATCCCTGAACTCCACCTCACAATCACCCTTTTTCAACTTCCACCATTTGATCCTTGGCACTGCTCCCACACTTGTCCTCCTCTTCTTGATCACCAACGTCATCCTACAGACCACCATTCTAAGCTGCCTAACTACACTTTCCCCTGTTACCACTTTACAGTCTCCAATCTCCTTCAGATGGCCCTCCTGCATAGGATATAATCCACCTGTGTGCATCTTCCTTCACTTTTGTATGTCACCCTATGCTCCTCCCTCTTCTTAAAATGCATATTCACCACAGCCATGTCCATCCTTTTCGCAAAATCCACTACCATCTGACCTTCTGCATTCCTCTCCTTAACACCATACCTGCCCATTACTTCCTCATCCCCTCTGTTCCCTTCACCAACATGCCCATTGAAATCCACTCCAATCACCAGTCTCTCACCCTTGGGTACACTGACCACCATTTCATCCAACTTACTCCAAAATTTTTCTTTCTCATCCATCGCACACCCAACTTGCGGAGCGTATGCACTAACAACATTCATCAGTACGCCATCAATTTCGAGCTTCATAAACATCACTCTATCTGACACTCTTTTCAACTCCAAAACACTCTTGGCATACTGTTCCCTTCAGGATACCCCCTACCCCATTTCTCCTCCCATTCACACCATGATAGAACAATTTGAACCTGCCTTCTACACACCTGGCCTTACTCCCCTTCCATCTGGTCTCTTATACACACACAATATATCAACCTTCCTTCTCTCCATCATATCAGCTAGCTCTCTCCCTATACCAGTCATACTGCCAACATTCTAAGTTCCTACCCTCACTACTACACTCCTAACCTTCCTCCTCTTTCTGCTTTCGGGCATGCCTTCCCCCTCTTCTTCTCCTTCGGCCAACAGTAGCCCAATTTCTGCCAGCACCCTGTTGGCTAACAGTACTGGTGGCGGCCGTTGTTATACAAACAAAAAATGATTGACTTCAATAACTGGCTTAGCTGCTGGTATCAATCCAGGGGGATCCATTATTTGTCAACCTGGGATGATATGGTTGACAGACCAAGCTACTTTGTCAGAGATGGTCTTCACCTGTCACCTCTTGGCTTTCAGTTACTGGCAAGGGTACTTGCCTCTCCTATAGTGCCTTTTTTAGGCAATGTCATAAGAACAAAATTCCTGCCGTAAAAATATCCTCTAGAGACAAATTCAGGGTTATGCTGTTTAATGCTAGGAGTCTGAATCAGAAACTGCACTCACTGGAAGCACTTTTCACTTTAGAAGACGCAGATATCTGTGCAGTCACAGAGACATGGTTCAGTGCCACAGACAGTATCCTGGCCATGCAAGGCTAGAATGCCTTCCACACATTCAGACCGCAAAATGAACGTGAAAGAACTAGACGAGGTGGTGTATCCATCTTCATTAAAAATAAATACACCCAAAGACTGATTAAACAGTAAGACCCACCTCTACTTCACTGTTAATTACAGGGCCACCACCATGAACCACGAACCCCACACTGCCTGCCAGGACCTACTTGAGTTACTCACAACACAGAGAAACACACTGGCTTTGGGTTACCTCAACTAACCTTCCATTGGTTGGGAAACATATATGAGCACTAAATCGCTCGCCCTAAGGATCCTTGACTTTGTTGGGGTGCAGACTATCCATTCCAGAGAATTTGTGTTAAAGGGCTGTAATATCCTTGACCTAGTACTCACCAACAGGGGGGACAGCTGCAACACCCTGTGTGCGAGACCCTCCCTGGTAAAGTCCAATCATAAATCAGTCTTGTTCGAAGTAACAGTCATGTCTGACCCCCCCATAGCAAAAAGGGTGAAAACTTTCTCCAAAGCAAACTATTGCCTCCTAAGTGATAGTTTCAAACCCCCTGCCACCACTGCCAGCAACGACTTCTCTACTGAAGTGTTCACAAATGCCTTGTATAAACACCTATACAAATGTACAGACTCAGCTGTATCTGAATGGATCAAAACAAGGTTCTCATGAAAAAACAAGCCACCCTGGTGGGCATCTAGCATAAGTAGGTTATACAACAACAGAAAGAAACTGCTGTCAAAGAATAAGAGGGAACACTCTCACCAGAAGAACACCACCCTCTACAGCTTGAACAAACAAATTAGACATCTTGTAAAGTCCTCTAAAACTAATTACGAACTAGTAGTGGACCGTACCACTCATACTGAACCTGAGGACACTGCCAAACTGCTAGTAGGCAGGTTTGGTGAAAACTTCACCACTTGTCCCCACCAATCATATCCCAAAGCATACCTGACACTAGTACTCTACCCAGTATCACCAAAGAGCAGGTCATAACTGCACTCTCCAAAGCCAAAAACACAACCTCCATGGGACTGGATAACATCCTAGGCTGCTTACTACATGGTCTATAAAGGAATTAGCAGAGCCACCGGGTGCTCTCTTCAACCTCAGTCTAAGCAGTGGCTTTGCCCCAGCAGAGTGGAAAAAGTACAGTTGTGTACACTTACCATAAAATGTAGATGTTCGAGTGTATTCACTGTTGCAGTCATCACATATGGGTTATCTGCCTGCAGGTAGCCCTCGGCCGGCCTGAATACCAGAGTCTTCGGATTCCTGCGTCGGATGCCGTCTCTTCTTCCATGACATCAGGTCGTCAGGAGTATAAAAACATGCAGCCAATGTCATTACATCAGTTTTTCTTGCCCCAGATGTCAGGTGCCCCCACAATGGGAAGCAATTATATGTTATGGTACACCATCAAAAAGCAAATACACCAGAAAACTTAAATATACCAAACATGAAGGAAAGGCAGAGTCAAGAGAAGTCAGGGGGCTGGAACAGTGAATACACTCGAACATCTACATTTATGGCAAGTGTACACAACTGTACTATGTTCTTCGTGTTTCACTGTTGCAGTCATCACATTTGGGTTGATTCCCAAAGTTAAGGAAGGGAGGAGGAAGTTAGAGAGCATTAGGGCCAGCTATTAAGCCCTGCAAGACTGCAGTGGCAAAACCAGCCCTGGATTTAGAGAAAATAGGCATCTGGTAATGCTTGGTGAAGGTATGTACAGAGCTCCAGGTAGCAGCTTCTAGGATGTTCCTGGTAGGGACTCCTCTGAGAAAGGCTGCAGAGGTAGATGCAGCCCTGGTGGAATGTAATCTTATCCCCTGTGGGGTATGTTTTCCATGGTGCTTGTAGCAGAAATGAATGCAATGGGCTATCCATTTGGAAATGGTTTGCTTTGAAATGGCCTTCCCCTCTGCCCCTGCAGCAAAGCCAACTAGCAGCTGTTCAGATTTTCTGACAGGCTTAGTCCTGTCCAAATAAAATCTAAGTTGTCTGTGCATGTCCAGAGAGTGCAGTATTCATTACCCTTTGTTTTGTGGATTAGGGAAAAAAGTAGGCAAATGAATGGGCTGATTTAGGGCCACACTAGACACCACCTTGGGCATAAAGGAAGGATTGGTCCTGAGGTAAACCCTGTCTGCATGGAAGATAATGAAGGGTTCCACTGCCATGAGGGCCTGTAATTTAGACACTCTTCTTGCTGAAGTGATGGCTAGAAGGAAGGTTGTTTTCCAAGAAAGGAATTTCAACTCTGCTGTTGCAGCTGGCTCAGAGGGGGGGGTGAGCTTTTCCAATACAAAGTTAAGGTCCCAGGCTGGAGTGGGGGCTCTCCTGGGGGGTCTTAAATTTTTGGCCCCTCGAAGGAATTGTTTTAGCAGGGGATGAGAGAAGAGGGGTGGCTCAGTACTATAATGTGCTGAAATGGCAGACGCATTAATTTTAATTGACAAGAAGGACAGGCCCTTGTGGAGCATTTCTGTTAAATAGTGAAGAATACAAGGTAAGCTGGTCACCATTGTACCCATCCCTTGAGTCTGGCTCCAGGAACAGTATCTTTTTCACCTTTCAGGATAGGATTTTCTAGTACTAGGCCTCCTTGCCTCCAGAATGACATCTAGCACCTGCTTACTGAGGGATGCTATTGGAGAGCTCAAGGAATTAGCCAGGCTGCAAGGTTCAAGGTGTGAAGCTGAGGGTGCAGAATCTGGCCCACCTGCTGGGACAGCCATGGTTCCAGCAGTGTCATATTGTGCAAGAGGGGGTACCAGTGCTGGCATGGCCAGTCTGGTGCAATCAGTATTGTCCTTGGCTTGTCCTGTTTGATCTTTAGCAGAACCTTCGAGAGGAGAGGCAGAGGGGGAAAGGCATAAACCAAGAGGCTTTCCCAGGTAAAGGACAGGGCATCCACTTTCCAAGCTTGACTATGGGGAGTCCTTGTGCAGAATTTGTCCAATTGGTAGTTCTGAGGGGAGGCAAACAGGTCTATCTCTAGAGTCCCCCATTTGTTCCTCAAGAGGTTGAATATTTTTCGTTCCAGTTTCCATTTGTGTGGGTTCATGAGATTTCTGCTTAAGTCATCTTCCAGTGAATTTAGCTTGGTAGCTCAAGGCTGTGTTCCACAGAGCCATGGCTAGTCTGCAGAGAGGGTATGAGTGGGTTCCCCCCTGCTTGTTTATGTACCACATAACTGTGGTGTTGTCTGTCTTTACCAATAGATGTCCTGGAAGAATGCAGTCTTTGAAGGCTGTCAGGGAATTCTGTATAGCTAACATTTCTTTTCGGTTGATAAGCAGGTGCATCTGTCTAGGGTTACATTTGCCCTGAATGCACTGCCCTGCCAAGTGAGCCCCCCATGCATAGTCTGATGTGTCTGTTAGGCAGGGCGGCAGGGGGGTAGAGTGAAAGAGAGACCCTTGGTGTGATAGCAGGCCTCTGCCCACCAAAGGAACTGTGTCTTTATACAAAGAATGATAGGAATCATTGATTCCAGGTCCTGAGAATGTTGACACCATAAGCTTTTTAGATACCATTGTAGTTTCCTCATATGCAGTCTTGCATATGGAATTAGTAGAATGCAAGAGGCTATGAACCCCAGGGCTTGCAGAATTTTCCTTGCAGATAGCTGGGGCTTTGTGGCCAATAGTTTGAAGTAGGTTGTCAAATAAACTTGTTTCTCCAGAATGAGGAAAGCCATCTGGGAAGTTGCATTCAAGCTTGCTCCCAGGAATACAATCTGTTGGCAGGGTACTAGGTGAGATTTCTTTTCATTTATGGTGCACCCCAGTGAGGTTAGAAGTTTCTTTATGAATGCCAGATGTTGTAATAGCAATTCCTGGCTTTCTGCCTGAATCAGACAATTGTCCAAGTATGGGTATATTTGAATATTTCTCTGCCTGCAAAATGCAATGGCTGGAACTAGACACTTTATGAATACCCACGAAGTAGATAAGCCAAAGGGAAGTGCAGAGATCTGATAGTGCATGGAGCCTTCCCTGAAGCATAGGTATTTCCTGCAAAATTCCCTTATTGGAATGTGTAGGTAAGCTTCCTTTAAGTCTAAGGTTGCCAACCAGGCATCTTTGCCTAGCATAGGAAGAAGCGTGTTTAGAATAGAGAGGTCCAGGAGCTGTCTTTTCTGGGTACCAGGAAAAGTCTTGAATAAAAGCCTTGTCCCCTTTGTTCTGCTGGCACAGGCTGAATAGCCCTGATACTTAGAAGACGGAGAACCTGCTGCTGCACCTCCGCCCAATGATTTGGGGGTAAGTCTGGCCAGCCATTTGGGTTGGTAGGGTAGGGTGTGGAAGTGGAATATATATCCGTGGGAAACTATATTCAAAACCCATTTGTCCTGGTTAATGAGTTCCCAGTTTTTTGCATGCAGGGTGAGCTTTCCTCCTAAGGGAGCAGGCAGTTGAGCAGGGCTTGGAAGGGTTAAGGTTAAGTCAATATGTCATTTTTCCATAGGGGGTGGCTTACTACTCCCTGCTTTGGAAGTGGGACCCCCCCCCCCACCACTGCTTAGGCCTGTGCGCAGGCTGAGACTGTAAACTAGGTGGTTTGCTGTTCCTGGGTTTGGACTGAGAAGGCCTGGAAGAGACTGGAAAGGACCAATTCTTTTAAGGCCAATGCCTACTAAATCTGGGAGGCTGTACTTGTAGGAAATCTTTAACAGTTTGCATAGATTTAGCTTTTTCCTCCATGCTTTTTAGGACTTCTTCTGCTTTGTTGCCAAACAGGCTGTCTTGGTTTAAGGAAGCATCCAGTAATTTAGCTTTAACATGATCCAGCAAGTTTTGCTCCTTAAGCCAAGCATGCCTTCTAAGTACAGACCCAGTGACAGCAGCCCTGCAAGATGCTTCTAAAGCGTCAAAATCACATTGCAAAGTATGTTTATCAACTTGTTCTGCAGAATGCATTAAATCCTGTAATTCTTTGTGTTCAGCACAGTCAGGAATCAACATAATTTTCTGTTTAAGTAGTCCCATAATATGCTGCTGGTACTTTAACATATGAAACTGGCAATTTAAAGCCCTAATGGTCAAGTAGCAGAAGTGTATATCTTCTTACCCCATCTGTCCAAGGCTCTAAAATCTCTATCAGAAGGGGTAGGAAAATTGGCAGAAGTAGCCTTAATGCCTTTTGGTCCTTGGGAAATGGTTTCTGGATCCGCAGTAGGATTCTTGAAGAGGAACTTGTGAGAGTCAGGTACACTGTAATACCTGTCAGGTTTTTTGGGAGCTGGAGGTAAAGTGTCTGGGGAAGGGCTAGATTCCAAGAAAGCATCATCTACAATGTCCAGAACAGGAGGGATAGCTAAAGGCCTGTGTTGAGGAAGGAGTAAGAATTCCATAAGCCTCTTTTTAGAGTCAGAGTAATTCTGGCTTTCCCAGGGCAAATGCTCCCTAAGTGTGTGCAAGGTTTCACCAAAAGAAAAATCTTCTGGAGGGGAAGGGAATGGAATCCTCTGCATTAGAATCCTAATAGGCAGATAAGGGCAAATCCTGGTAATCAGAAGGAACAGAAAAATCAGATTCCTGATAAGAAGAATCAGAAGGAAAATCAGTTCTAGGTCTCTTAGAGGGGGAAGGCTGGCTTCCCCTAATTAAGGTAATAAGGTCTTCAGCCATTCTAAGCATTTGTTTTTTTAAGCATATGGGCCTGAGCATGTGGTTTGGACGTCAGTTTTCTAGCCGTAGTTCGAATTTTAGGCCTGGATGAAGAAGATGGCATTGGTTTAAAATACAAGTCTGTAGGCCTGAATACACCCTCAGAAGCCGGTGCCTGCACAGCAGCTCCAGACCCATCCAAGGTAGAGACATCCGCAGCTTCCACAGTCGAAGAAGCATCTCGCGGCATACCGGACTCCGAATAGGTCTCAGTAGAGGTCTGCGAAACTGAAGTAGCGGGTATCAGGGGCTGCGAAAGCGCCTCACTGAGCACCAGCGGACTGGCGAATAGCTTAACGGAAGCATTGTCGGCAGTTTTGGACCTATGCGGTCGGTCTTTATACTTACATTTCATTTGGAAGATCGGTAGTTGGATGGCTTAACAAAGCCACTTCGTAATACTGATACAGAGTACCAAAATAATTTGCTGCAAAGATAGGCCGATGACGAATAGTTCGGGGGTTGAACAAGGCACAAAACCGACAGCGAGGGACATTGTGGTCTGGGCCTAAGCAGGGAATACAGTATGAATGAAAATCTTTATGAGGTATTTGCTTTCCACAGGTAAGACAATTGTTAACTTTTACTAACATTGGTTGGAGCAAGAATAAAGATCCCCAGCGGGGTACTTATCTTTTTTTGAAGACTTTAGATCTTAAACTCAAAAACGAAAATTTCAGGAGTCGGCTGACCGGCACTTGCGAACTGCTTCTGCTTTGGGCACCGCACGGCAAGAAAGACTGGTGCAATGGCGTCAGCTGCATGTTTTTATACCCCTGACGACATAATGTCAAGGAAGAAGAGACAGCATCCGACGCAGGAATCCGAAGACTCTGGTATTCAGGCCAGCTGAGGGCTACCTACAGGCAGATAACCCAAATGTGATGACTGCAACACTGAAACATGAAGAACATCAGCAACCATAACCCCCTTGCACAAAGGAGGTCCCTCAACCAACCCTGGGAACTATAGCCCCCGTAAGCCTGACCAGCCTTATCTGTAAAGCCAACAAGGACAGGAGACCTTTAGACTCTTGACCCAACCCACTTTGGCTTTGTCAAGGGAAGAGTATGCCTATTAAACCTGGTGGACTTCTTTGTGAGTGTCACCAAAGCACTAGATGAAGGCAAAATGGTACATGCTGCATATCTTGACCTGGCCAAGGCCTTTGACACAACCCCCCACTAAGGGATCATTGAGAAACTCACCCAGCTGGGGATTAAACCATATGTCATTAGATGGGTTGCCAACTTACATTCCAGTGACCTTGAAAAAGTAGCAATCTACTTTGTAGCTAAGCCATGATAAAAGACAAATGATTATCCTAGGGATAAAAATTCAAAGGAGGATATTCCAGGTTGACTCTGTCACCAATGATGTTCTATCTTGCTCTTAACCCATTAAGCTGTGTACTTAACAGATTACAGGTCATGGTTACAATTTCGCTCCCAAACAACAATAAAGTGTAAAGACATATCTCCTTTTTGAGGATGATTTAAAACTGAATAGTTTATCAGAAGAGAAGCTGAAATCACAAGTGGAAGTGTCAAAACTTTCTCAGATGATATAGCACCAAGGAAATACCAGTCTGGGAGAGGAATGTGATATACAGGAACTTGAGCAGTTGGGAGTGTATAAATATTTGGAAACTAATGAAGGACTGATGATAAAACATGAAAGAAATGTGAACAAAACTCAGTAAGGAATATTTTAGAAGACTAAAATTAATACCGAAAACAGCCCTGACATCTAGGAACAAAGTCCAGTCTGTAAACAAATTTACTTTTCCTTTTCTAACTTACAGTTTTGGGGGCGAGTGGCCCCAAAAGGTACTGGATCAGATGGGCAAGAAAAATGCTTAACGCTTATGAAATGATATATAAAACGTGTATACCGAGATTATATATTCCTCTTTCTGAAGGAGGTATGGGCCACCTCAAAATTGATTACATGTAGAGATTTGTAATCATAGGGCTGTATATATACCTGCTGACTTCATCAGATCCAAACATAGTGAAAGTTTTAAAACATGAAGAGAACAAATCTAGGATGACTTCCCCTGCTTAGTTTAGTAGAAGTGTATTAGTGTCAAGTGGGAATGGAACCCGAACCTGAAGTATAAAAAACAGACAGCAACTTAATGTGCCAAACAAAACAAAGAATATAAGGTGAAGGATGAGAAGGCACACTGAATCAACAGTTAACATGATACCCCAACCCCATGTAGAAAAAAATGTGAAAGGGGGGGGCTAATGATGATGAGATGAGAAGGCAAAAAATGTGGAAAAGGCATAAATACAGTTGCAAGTACAGAAAACTCCTAGGACAACCTCATGTCGCTCAAGATCTAATGCAGGAATGATTAAGAAGAGGTGAATTTAAAACAAAAGATAAAAGGTTAATATTAGCAGCCCAGGATAGTGGACTAGATGCATGTTGGTTTACAAAGGCCATTGAACAGGTGGGAGCAACAGACAAATGCAAGTTCTGTAAAACAGAACTGGAAAAAATTGTACATCTTGTTGCTGGGTGTGATACACTAATCGCAAAGGACCTGTATACTGAAAGGTATAATATTGTGCAAGACTGTTGCACTGGGGATTGTGCAGACATTACAATACTGAAGTAGCTGAGAAGCATTGAAAACATTTGCCACAAAAAAGCATTATTGAGAATGATGAAGTTTATATCACTTGGGATCACCCATTACTAACAATTCCAAAAAAAAAAAAAAAGAAAAAACACAGATGTGAAAAAAAACAGATATAGTAGTGTATGAAAAGAAGCCAAAATTAACACTGATCACTGAAACTGCTACACCCAGTGATTACAGTGTCTTACATACAGAGAGAGACACAAAATTATAAAATACCAGGATTTGCAGGCAGAAACAGGGGCAATGTGGAAGAAGGATACCCAGACAGTTCCAATAGTAGTAGGAGCAATGGGTCTCTTAAAAAAAGAATTTACAGGCTTAAGTACATATGTTATTAATACATGTAACTCCATATGAATTAAAGGTGTCAATTCTGGGCACACTGCAGGTGCTGTGAACAGCACTTCTCGCTAACAAACACTGAAACAGTACTAATTTCATGAACTTTAATCACTTTGACTTAGGAACAGGGTCTATTTCTGTCAAGGTATTAGAAACCAAAAGGACTTGGAGAAATTAAACCAAGACTTCTTCCTGAAGTTGAAGGAATAAACAGCAGTCCATGCTTTGGGAAGGTCTGATGGATCTACCCCTACTTAAGCCACTGAACCCTACTAGACCTGGAAGGATACCAGAGGAAAACAGTCCCCCTCCCATGCATGAACACTGAGTTATGACTAAAAAATGAAATGTGCTGCTTTATGACATCATGATGATTGCCAGGCAATCACCAGCTGCCTGATCAGGGGAAGAAAGTAACTTATAGCCTGGGCTGCATTGCCTCCAATCGCTTCACTGTCTTCTGAGGCTGAGAACCTATGCAAGCTTGAACCCTTATTAGATGAGGGTGAGCTCACTGCATGTGAAGGCTAGAGGGTTGTCTTTAACTTTTCTCTACAAGAGTTTAAGAAACACCTCCTCACTTGTGAGGTTTTCAGCTGCAGTCACCCTTCTGGTAGCAAAGTAGTCCAGCAGTCTCTCACTCTGATGTCTGCAAGGAAGTGGGGTAAAAGTACATCATCTTCTGTTGTGCTTCTAAGCAGCACATATAATACTGGTGTATGTCTTGGCTGTTTATGGGGGCACTTAGAAGATTTCAGCTAGCCACAAAGTTTGAGAAATCATTTTATGCTCAACTCCTGCGAGACTTGCTTGGCTACAAACATCTGCATTACAAGCTGAAGCTAAGTGAAACTTGCAGTAGTGAATTTTAGTCTTTTGTTAAGTACAAACTTGCAGTTTTAAAAGTATTGTATTTTCATCTTTTTCTGTTTCCTAATTGTTTGTTTCTGAACAGTGTGTTGTGCGTCTCTCTGCAGTTATTTTGCTATAAGGGGGTGTTGGTATCACTTGTTAAATGATATTTAATAGCCTAGAGGGATTCCTCTCTGTACTTTAAGTGCTAGCCACAAAGTTTGAGAAATCATTTTATGCTCAACTCCTGAGAGACTTGCTTGGCTACAAACATCTGCATTACAAGCTGAAGCTAAGTGAAACTTGCAGTAGTGAATTTTAGAATTTTAAGTACAAACTTTCAGTTTTAAAAATACTGTATTTTCATCTTTTTCCATTTCCTAATTGTGTGTTTCTGAACAGTGTGCTGTGTCTCTCTCTGCAGTTATTTTGCTATAAGGGGGTGTTGGTATCACTTCTTTATCTGATATTTAATAGCCTAGAGGGATTCCTCTGTACTTTAAGTGCTAGCCACAAAGTTTGAGAAATCATTTTATGCTCAACTCCTGAGAGACTTGCTTGGCTACAAACATCTACATTACAAGCTGAAGCTAAGTGAAACTTGCAGTGGTGAATTTTAGTCTTTTGTTAAGTACAAACTTGCAGTTTTAAAAGTACTGTATTTTCATCTTTTTCTGTTTCCTAATTGTGTGTTTCTGAACAGTGTGCTGTGTGTCTCTCTGCAGTTACTTCCCCAGCCTCCCTTTCTGTTCCTGTGTTGGTATTAGTGTTGGTGGCTCTGGAATTGCCCTCCCCTCCTGTAAGTCTGTATTAGAACACTCCTCCTGGGTCCATCTCATTTGCTCACTTAACTGAGCACAGTTAGATCATATTCTGAGTCTAGTGTTCACTCTAATTAATAGAGAGAGAAGATTTGAGAAGGCCAGCCCACTTAGGTTCTTCCTTCCTCTCTTCTTGCACTTAAAAAAAATGTTTGCACTTTATTCATTTGCTTTTACTGTATTTGTGTTTCCTCCTACTTTATTTTGCTTTTCTTAAAAGTGCTCAATTTTATTTCTTCTGCTGCATTTATTACTGCTTGGTCGTAGCCTGATTAAATTGTAACTGATATTCTAAGTATTTTGGTTTAAGCACTTGGGCTTCATACAGGCTGTTTTACATTAAGAAGGTTTGTGGTCTGCAATGTTGTGGCACGACAGGTAGCTTACATCCTTCTAAGCTGGGAATTGCTGACTGAAGGCCTAGTGTCTGCTATTCTAAAAGTGTATTAGTTCTGGCTTAAGCACTTGGGTTTCAGGCCAGTTATTCTACATTAAGAAGGTTTGTGGTCTGCACTCTTGTGGGAGGAGAGGCTGGATTCTGCCCTTCTGAGCTGGGAATTTCTGGTTGCAGGCTTATTGTGACTGTTATTTGAACTGTTTCTGAAATTGGTGCGCCTTGTTGCTGTAGCATAGACCTGATTCAGGCCTACTGAATCTAGCTTTGTTTGTATAACTTGAGCACTGATCCAGGCCATCTTTTTTTGGAGAAGGTTCCCCTGCACCCTAGTAAGTAGGGGTGTGCAGTTAGAACTTGTCTGATTGAAGACTGCTGGAACAGGGCTCAGTTTTGAGCTTTTTTCTGGTTAATTGGGTAACTTGTTTAAATCAGTTTGTTTGTTTTCTATTGTTATATATATATATATATATATATATATATATATATATATATATATATATATATCTATATATATATATATATATATATATATATATATATATATATATATATATATATATATATATATATATATAAGAAATTGCATTTTATTCATCTTTTACTGTATTTGTGTTTCTTCCTACTTTATTACTTGGGGGCATTGACTACAACTCTGATCTGTGATATATAACAATAAGTATCCTTTTCTGTGCTTTTAAACTGTTTTTTTGAGTGTATCTGCTTTATTTTCTGAAAAAAAAAAAAAATATATATATATATATATATATATATATATATATATATATATATATATATATATATATATATATATATATATATATATATACTTGTTTCCCGCCTTTCTAAGCTAGTATAGTCCAGTTTTCAAGTTAGTGCTGAATTCAGGGCTGTGTTACAAATCTCTGTGTTTGCCCATACCTTACTTGGATAGAAGGAAGTTTCTCTGCTCACATGTGAGAGAGGGGAGTTTTGAGCAACCTATCTGTCCCTGGAGGAGTGGTTTCAGCCCAGAAATTAGTAGTTTATTGGCCATTTTGGGCTAATCTCTCTCTCTTTCATTTCCCTGCTATAAATACCATATTTGCCCAGTTTTGCGTGCCGGGCAGCACTGGTTAGCTAGGGTAAAACTATTCCCGGCTCCACAAAGTCTCCTCTTCAAGTTTTCCCTTGGAACTAGACAAACTTTCAACTTAAACACTCAAGCCATTCATTTCCCAGTCTGGCACTTGCTCAAAACATATAGGAAGCACTTATAAACCCTAGCACTAGACCCTCCTGTACTGTACAGTAGGACAAGGCTCTCTATTCCACCTTACCAGCCATCCAGTAAAACAGTTCACTGTACCTATCCAGGCATGTCCAAAGGGCAGTTTCAGGTGTACTCTCCAGTCCAACTGGTGAATCTGGACATTTTGAGGCAATGTCACAACTGCCTCATGTACACAGACAACCCCCTCCTCCTATCACCAAACACTAATACATGCGAAAGATGCAGTTATACAGACAAACTAGAGGCTAAGCTCTCTCAACCCAAGACTGGATCAGACAGTCAAGAGGAGAAGGGAAATACTTGCATCACACCACCAGTCTCACATAGACCCATTAAACCAGCACTGGCACAAAACACACATGAATGCATGGAAACATACTCGGAGGCTCTAAATAAAAATCTGCAAAAGCAACAGAGCCCTCCAAAGCAGATACCCAAGCAACCTCCAGCCCCCAACACAAACCATGAAACACATACTTCACAAAACCAGTGTGCCATGCAATCACAGCCCTTAAGGCAAAATAACATACCCAACATACTAGTAATAGGTGACTCTATAGTCAGGCACACTGATGTCCCACTCACTAGGCTGAATAAATAGAAGGTTACTGTTAGCTGCCTGTCGGTTGCCAGGATCCGCCACATAACACGAGCATTCAGGTCACTCCAGAACAAGTACAAATATGACTCTGTCATTGTCCATGTTGGTGTGAATGACCTGAGCCGTACCTCCCTGGACTACATGAAAAGAGACATGGAAGAGCTCTCTGATCACATAGCCCAGGCCAGTATGACCCTGACCCTGAGTAGCATCCTGTCCTTACCAAGAATGATACCACGGTATACAGAAAAAATTCTCGATTTCAACAATTGGCTAAGTTTCTGGTGTCATTTAAAGGGGATCCAGTGTCTGTCTGCCTGGGATGACATACTTGACAAGCCACGCTGCTTCGCTAGAGACGGCTTGCACCTGTCAACCTTAGGCTTTCGAATACTTGCCATGGCTCTTGCCACCCCCATAGTGCCTTTTTTAGGCATGGCTCAAAAGACAAACCCATCACCGTAAATAGCACAAGTAACAAAAAACTGAGGGTAATGCTACTCAATGCCAGAAGTCTAAACCTCAAAATGTACGCACTCGAGGCACTCCTCAGTATGGAGAAAATCGATATATGTGCAGTAACAGAAACCTGGTTTAAGGCACCAGAGAGCACCCCAGCACTACCAGGCTACAACTCATACCATACATTTTGGCCAAAGAACCCAAACTGAAATACGAAGGGTGGGGGCGTATCAATATTCATCAAGGATACCCACACCTCCAGGTTAGTGGCACAGCACGATGCTTCAGAGATAATGCACGTGCAATTAACAATGGGCAAAACTGTAATTCAAATTGTAACTTGCTACAGATCAACCACCATGTCCCAGGACCTCCATTTCGCGTTTCTGGAAACACTGGGAAACATTAAGGCCCTACCAAACACCCTAATATTGGGTGATTTCAATTACCCAAACATTAACTGGGAGAACTACTCAAGTACTAACTCCCTTGCCCAACTTTTCCTAGAATTTATAAACTCAAACGCCCTGGTTCAACTGGTTAACACTCCCACCAGAGGTGACAACATATTGGACCTGGTCATCACCAACATGGGCGACCAGTGTTCCACACCAGAGGTCAACCCATCACTGGTTAGATCTGACCATAAACAAATCACTTTGGATATCCATATTCCACCCCCACCCCCTGGACAAGAAAGCAACCGTGAAAAACTTTTCAAAAACAAACTTCACATTACTTAAGAACAAGGTGGAAAGTTTCAAAGCCCCCATGTTGAAGGATAACACTATCCAAGCTGCAAAATCCTTTACTAATGCATTCTACGTGCAGCTACAAGAATGCATGGATCGTGCCATCCCAAGCAAAACCAAGACTCACTCCTCCAAGAAAAGGAAACCAGTCTGGTGGACCCCTGTCATAAACAAGCTATACAATAGAAGGAGGAAACGAGTACAGAAAAAAGTAAAATCCCAAAAAGGGAAGACGTCCCTGATCAGTATCAGCAAGAACCTACGATCCCTCATAAAATCATCCAAGGCGAGCTTTGAAAGAAAAATTGCCAAGGACTCCAAAGATAACCACATGGCATTATTTAGCTATGTCAAGAATCAAGTGGCAATGCTCAGATCTGCTTGGAGTTAGTGCAGAATGGCACAAAATACACTGAACCGACCGATATCGCGAACATCCTGGCAGACAGGTTCAGCGCAAACTTCACCCCCCTCTTACCCCCAAAAGGACCCATAACCATACCAGAAGAATGTAGAGTCCCTGAAATTACAGACAGTCAGGTTAAAACAGCCCACTCCAAAGCCAAAAACACAGCATCAATGGGACCGAACAGTGTCCCAGGCTGCATCCTACACAAGCTCAAAGATGAACTAACCCCTCACCTAAACACACTGTTCATACTCAGCCTCTCCACAGGCTACATACCCATAGAGTGGCGCACAGCAATGGTTATTCCACTCCACAAAGGTGGAGCCACAACAGACCCTGGGAACTATCACCTTATAAGCCTGACTAGCTTGGTCTGCAAGGCTATGGAGAGCATCATCATGGAACTCATTAACAGAGACATTGGGAACCTCCAAACACTGGACCCTACCCAGTTTGGCTTTGTTAGGGCAGATCATGCCTCCTAAACCTGGTGGACTTCTTTGAGACAGTTACCAAGGCTAAAGACGAGGGAAAGGTGGTACACACAGCCTACCTAGACCTCGCTAAGGCCTTCAACACCATTCCCCATTCTGGTATTATAGACACACTCACCAGCCTGAACATAAACCCCTACGTCACAAGATGGATTGCCAGCTGGCACACGGACATAACCCACATGGTGAGAGTTGCAGGAGCTAGGTCCGACTCTAAACCGGTTACAAGTGGCATTTCCCAGGGCTCAGTCCTAGGACTCCTCCTGTTCGGAATATACTTCTCAGAGGTACAGGCAAGCACAGGAGGAATATGGATGACCAAGTTCACAGACGACTGCAAACTAGGGGCTATAATTGACTCTCCGGCTGACACAGACATCCTCCAAAAGGGTCTCACTGAGACGGATACCTGGTGTCAAAATCATGGCCTCAAGCTAAATGCCAAAAAGTACATAGTCATCCCCTTTGGAAAAAACAAAGTACCCACAAACTACCACAGAGGTGGTAGTCCCCTAAATACGGAAGACGTAATAAGGGATCTGAGGACCCAAGTAGATAGTATTCTCACCTTTGATAATCACATTGCCAAAGTGGTTAGAAAATCCTTCTACGTGGCCCACCTAATCATAAAAGGGTTCGCATCCAGATCAAAAGAGGTCATTGTGCCCCTCTACTCATCACTCATCAGACCCATCTTAGAGTACAATGCCCCATTTGGGATGTACCTTACAAGACACCTGCAACAGCTGGAAGGACCACAGAAGTACCTCACCAAGAGGATCACTGGCCTCAAACAGATGCCCTATGCAGCTCGACTGAAGAAACTCCAGTTGTACTCGGTTGCATACCGCCTACTCAGAGGTGATCTCTGCCTGACATACAAGGCCATGTCCAACCCAGAATTGATGGACATGCTCCACCTAAAGAAAACCTTATCTCCTCGTGCCACACGCTCTAGGGATCTAAACTTCACCACAACAATAAATAGGACGTGCTGGAGGGATAGATTCCTGTCCCAGAGACTTCCCATGCTTTGGAACAAGATCCCAATCTACATGAAAGGAGCTCCTTGCTAACACTCTTCAAAAGAAACCTTGACGAGTGGATGGGAAACAGAAAGTTTACCTCGGGGATCACTTCAGTGGCTCTGCTGGACAGAGGCACAGGGAACTAATCTAAGGGGGTGGCGAAAGCCAACACATTCTGGCTAGGCTTATAAATGCTTTCAGGCAGATAGCCTAGTACCCACCTATGAACCTATAAGTCATTAACCCTTTCGTGATCTAAGTCAGGATCGAGATTTGAACTGTACGAGAAGCAGAATAAAATAGTACGCTCACAAGGCAGATGTGCTATTGTAGTGTGTTAAATGATATTAATACATGTGCAAGCCTAGGCTGTGGCCCTCCAAGTATGCCAGCTTTAAGGGAAAAAAAAACATCAAACAATGTGAGAGAAGACCAAACCAGTTCTAAAACTGCAAAGGATTTTCCCCATTTTTTGAACATCTTTACTAAATTATCACTTAAGACATAGGCACACATGCATTAATAGAAAAGAAAACAAAACCACATTAACACTTTTTATTTTTGTGTGTTATATATTACACGTGTGTGTATGTTTTTTAATCAATTATTGACTTCAACATTACATATGTTGCAAAACGTCTGTCTTACCTTAAATTTCACCCCTCATGCCAAGAATTATTCGGCATGTGTTGATCACAAAAATTCCACTTATTTCTATGTAATTTGTTCCTTCCTTTTTCAAAATATCCGAACTACAGTTCTTTTTACCTTCTTTACAATATTCAGTACTTCAATTATAGCTGGCTTAGATTTTGATTTCCATTTTCTTGTAACTGTTTTTGGGAGCCAAAAGCATTAAACTTGGTAAGGCCTTACAATGTCTAGGATGTTTTTTAAAAACCTTTACTGAATTATCACTTTCAAACTTACATTTATATAAAGGTCTAACAAGTTCAAATTCACAGACATTATACATCACATATACTGTTATTTATCATATAATCAAAGCAACATTACATAAAGTATTAAATTCCTGCCTTCTCGCAAACCTCATTTCTCCCCCAAAACATTTTTCTGCATGTATTGTTCCCACAATTTCCATTTTTTCTATGTAATTTATTCATACCCTTTTCTAAAGATCCAATTTCCTGTACTTTAATCTCTGTTACAATATTCAGTATGTTAAATACAATTGATTTATACTTTGATTTCCATTTTCTAGTAACTGATTTTTTGGCAACCACCAGAAATAAACTTAACAAGACCTTACTATGTCTAGGCAATACAGATCCAGTATCCCAGCTCAAAAAAATTATTTCTATACTTAACACCCATTTGCTCACTCAATATTTCTGACTGCCAACTCACTACACTCTCAAAACATATGTTCCCAGTTACCAGTTTCTTCCCCATCACACCTCCAATATTTGCCATCTACTGAGGAAAATGTCTGGAGTCTGTTTGTGGTATAAAAATACATATGCAAACACAATGAAAAATCTTAAATCTTTCAGATTCTGTTGCATATTTGGAAGTCATACATGTTTCCTTCTGCATTGCTTATCCAGTCTCTCTTCCCAATCTTTTCTAACCTCCTCTGATTGGTTCCTAGAGTTACTGTGTTGTATTTTACATACCCTACTAATTATCTCTTTTTGACAGCAGCTACTGTTCTACATTCAAATAAAATTCTACCAGAGCAGGTCTTTCATTTAGGACTCTCCTATCCTCTTTGCCTAAATTCTGATATTAATCCCTGATCGGGAAGGCTGTCTCTTGCTTGCAGTCTAATGTCTTCTTGGCCTCTTCCCATTCTATTACCTATCCCTCCCTGGTTATTTTCTCCCAATACCTTGGTTCCTTTGTCAGTTTTCTCCAGTAAATTCCAGCCCCACCTTGCCTACTTTATATACCTCTAACTGTACTCATCCCTATCAGCAATATCTCCTTTTTCCATTCTTGTGGTGGCTTAGTTCTCAGAACACTTTCTGCTACTTTATGAATATGATATTCTGTGTGGTTGTTATTTTCCTTAAGGATCTGCATCCAAAATTCCACTCTCCATACTTCTTGAATTTTCCCCCTGCTTCATCATCAGTTATTTATAAAAATCTTAAATATACAGCTTTAATGCATCCATCCAAACCAGGTAAGCCTAAACTACCTTGTTCTACGATAAAAATATGCTTAACCTGTACATAAAACTAAAGGGACTAAAATATTATGGCAATAACCCATGCCTGGGTGTGGGTAATGCTGGATTTACCCACAGTTGGCATGGTTTGGTCACGAGGGCGAAGCAGTACATCAGAACTGTGGGCAAAAGCAATAGAGAAAGCAAGATCTCCGTTGCATTTTACAAACTGTTTTCGCTATGTTAAATGGGTTTAACATAGTGAGACAGCTTTAAAAAAAGCAACGGAGAATCTGCGTTGCTTTTCTTAAAGCTGTCTCGGTATGTTAAACCCATTTAACATAGCGAGACAGTTTTGAAAAAAAGCAAGGGAGAAAGCAAGATCTCCGTTGCTTTTTACAAACTGTTTCACTATGTTAAATGGGTTTAACATAGCGAGACAGCTTTAAAAAAAGCAACGGAGAATCTCCGCTGTTTTAAAGCTGTCTCGGTATGTTAAACCCATTTAACATAGCGAGACAGTTTTGAAAAAAGCAACGGAGAAAGCTAGATCTCCGTTGCTTTTTACAAACTGTCTCACTATGTTAAAGGAGTTTAACATAGCGAGACAGCTTTAAAAAAGCAACGGAGAATCTCCGTTGCTTTTTTTAAAGCTATCTCGCTATGTTAAACTCGTTTAACATAGCGAAACAGTGAGAAAAAAGAGTTATAGTAATGGAAAAAGTACGGGCGACCGGACCTTTTTCCATTACTATAACTCTGATTTACAACGTGCACGCTGACCAATCAGAGTGCACGTTTTTGAATATTAATGGGGGGGGGTTGTATAATTTCATTGTTTGTGTCTTACCCTCTATCAGTAATTACACTTTCTCAGCTTTTGTATTATCTTTTCAGGCTATGCCCACTTGTACTCAGCTGTCACAACAGAATCCTTTTTAATCCATGCACCTAAATACGTCATCTTATCATGTCCTCATAAATATGGGTATTGCTGAACCAATTCATGTCTGGGTACCTAGTTACCACTATAGACTTTATCTTCATTCATTTTATATCCTGAAGGGACTTGAAAATGCCTTATTATGTCCCACAACACTTACATTTCCTTTTTGGGATTTTTCAAATACAAAATACCATCTATATTTAAAACTAACTTTTCTTAATTGTCATGTTAATTTATATCGTTGAATTTGTGAGCCCCTTATTTTCTTTGTCAGTTGCTCAAAATACAAAAGGAAACAACAAAGGGAAAAGAGAACACCACTGAGAACCATCCCAAGCTTAATTCTTGCCTCTGACCTTTCATATATCCACTTAATTAACCCTATTATTTGATCAGGGAATGCAAATGCTAGTACCATTGCTCTGAGAAGTAATGAAGCTTTCCCGATGTTAAATATCATTACTTAGACTTAAGGGTGTTGCTTTCTAATTCATTAGTGACAAGCCAATTCCAAAGAACAGAGAAGTTATTTCTACAGTGTGTGCTGTTGTACAGATATATTTCATTTGCATTAAAAATAATATTGTCCACATATAGTAGAATTGGGCACTGGGAGGGGTCAGCAGGAAGAATATTAAGAGCCCAAGTACAGACCCCTTTAGGAATTGCTTTGGAGAGTGTATCTGACGTTGTAAAGGGTGTTTATGAAATTATAAATGCTTTACTGGACAGGAGGCCTTTTTAAGCAAACTACAGATT
The DNA here is from genome assembly GCF_019279795.1 of Protopterus annectens. Classification (NCBI taxonomy): domain Eukaryota; kingdom Metazoa; phylum Chordata; order Ceratodontiformes; family Protopteridae; genus Protopterus; species Protopterus annectens. Next base: position 801,105,547 of record NC_056746.1, read on the forward strand.
TCTCAGAAAACCTGACTTTCTGTAGTAGGTTGTGGTTAACATTACCAAATGATTTTTAGTTTGAGGAATATATTAACTGTGAGTTGACCCTGCTTCCTATTTGAGATGAGTATATCAATGATCAAGTAAACAGAAGTAAGTATGGTGTATTTTTCCTATAGCCAGTTGTTTGCCAGTTTAGAATGCTATAGGTTTGGATGTATTCTTGTAGTTATTGATCTTTACAAGCAGTTTTGATATGGGGCAAATGTTTGAGACTGGTGTGTAATTGCTTGGTCTTGACTGAGTGCTAACTTTGGGAAAAGGAATGGTGACAGATTGCCTAAAGCTTGGGGAATGAGTTAGCAGTTAAGCTGAGACAGAATTTAAAAGCCAATGGCTTACACAGAAATACTGCACCCTGACAAAGGAACCACAGGAATTTTTTTTTTTAGGTATGATCTTTCTTTTTGACTCTCTCTTACTAGGTTTGGAAGCTATATATTTAAATTAGAAATTAGTCTTACTAACAGTAGCATACTAGAGAGAAATCAGGAAATGAATAGGACAGTTGTTAAATGTAGGAATGATTTGTGGGGATGAAGATGAGCAATATAGTTAAAGACTTCTGTGCTAAACTGAGATGATGGATTATTTAGTTTTGTGAATATGTTGGGGAAACTGATGCTTTTTTACTACTTTTCAAAAATATTTTGGGGGTAGGCAGGTTTGGTCATTTGTTGTGTTTTTTTTTCTTATCTGGTTATTACCCAAGAAAACATGTATGTTAGCAGTGATAAGGGAGATCCATGAGTTACTCCTGAGACAAGATTCTGTAATAATTAACATTTTATGGTGGTACTGGTTAAGCCAGAGAGCAAGACATGCCCATTATTATTGATATCCATGGCATTAAAAAAGGGATAGCAATATTTTGTTAGATTTTACTTCATGTATTTATGTTTGCTGATGGCATCTGAAGACAGAGAGTGGAAAATTGTTACAAATGGCTGATAGGTTTTGTAACATGGAATGACAATGAGTTGGTCAACCCAGTAAGAAGAAACGGCCTCAGAGGATTCTGCAGTATAGTTTACATATTGTTAATACTTGTTTCTTTCAGAATTTATTTCAGTACTTCTTGTACTGAGATGTATTTTGCACTTTGTATGTATATGTACATTTACTTTTTTGTCTTGTTCTTAATAGTTGTATGTATGTCATTTATGTAATTCATACTTGGAGAGTCACTGAAACCGGAGTCAAACTCCTTGTATGCATGCATACTTGGCTAATAAATGTGATTCTGATTATCCTGCTCTTTTGCCTACTTCCTACCTAAGTTGTTTTTTTCCCTACTTACTAGCAGTGATTTCTTTCCTGTTGCTATTCCACACTCAACCTCTCACTACAACTGTCTTCCTTATTGGCTTATAACGGTTTGTATCATAATATTTTCTCCTGCATTTGTATACACCCTCATTATGCAGCTTTCTGTCTTACTTTTGGTAAAATTGTATTATGCACAGCACATTTTGTTTTTTCTTTTTATTAATGTCTCTCCCGCCAAAAGAAAAAAAAAACTTTTGGTTATGTTATGGCTAGCTATTCCCACATTAGTTTGTTAAATCTTGCTTATCCTGTAAGTAATTTACAATTGTTATCTACTGCTGTTTTCTGTTTTGTGTTGTGGAGCTTTTCTCCTCAGGTCTCCGGTCCCTACCCAGTCGGACTAACCCAGTTAACAAATGTCAAATAATATAAAATAAAGATAATTAAGAAACCAGTTAAAAGACTGATTAAAAAATTAAGGGTACAGTGCAAGAGTACTGTTATAGTAAAAAAAAAAAATCTGTTGCTATTAGTGAGATGAAAACCATGCATATGACATAAAATTTACAAAAGCAAATATCAAAATCTCAAAATATATTCAAGTGGAATGCATAAAACTTTACTGAAAAAAATGTATTACATATGCATATGTACCACAAAGAAAGTACAGTTGTGTACACCTACCATAAATGTAGATGTTCGAGTGTCTTCACTGTTGCAGTCATGACTGTAGGGTTCTCCCCTGCCGGCAGGCAGCCCTCGGTCGGCCAGAATCCCAAAGTCTGGGTCCGGCGTCGGCTGTTCAACCATGCTCCTTGACGTCAGAGCACCAGGAGTATAAAGCTGACAGCTGACACCATCTTCTCCAGTTTTTCTTGCCCCAGATGTCAGGAGTCCCAAACTGAAAAAAAGGTCCCATAACCTTTGCAAATACAACTCAGAAGAATGGTGAAAAAAGGAAATACACAAAAGTAAAAATAAAGGGGACAGGAGGGAGGGAAACCCAGACTGCAACAGTGAAGACACTCGAACATCTACATTTATGGTAGGTGTTCACAACTGTACTATGTTCATCGTGTTTCACTGTTGCAGTCATGACTGTAGGGTAGAATCCCAAAGCTGAAAGAAAGGGAGGTGGTCATAAAGAAGAAGGGGTGGCTAAAAGGCCCTGCAAAACTGCAGAGGCAAAGCCTGCCCTAGACTTAGAGTAGAGAGGTAGATTGTAGTGCTTAGAAAAAGTATGCACTGAACTCCAACTTGCAGCTTCCAAAATGTCTTTGGTAGGAACTCCCCTGAGGAAGGCCGCAGAAGTGGCAGCAGCTCTGGTGGAATGAGTCCATATACTCCCTGGGATTTGCTTTCCATGGTGTGAATAACAAAATCTGATTCCATGAGCAATCCATTTAGAAATGGTCTGTTTTGAAATGGCTTTACCTTGGGAACTTGAAGCATAAGAAACAAACAATTGTTCTGATTTTCTGATGTCCTTGGTTCTGTTCAGGTAAAACGTAGTCGCCTGTGTACATCCAAGGAATGTAAGATCCTTTCCCTTTATTTTGAGGAGTGGGGAAAAAGTTGGCAAGTGGATAGTTTGATTTAAAGCCACTTTGGAAACCACCTTAGGCATGAAGGTAGGATTAGTCCTCAAAGATACCCTGTCTTGATGAAAAATAATATAAGGTTCCACAGCCATAAGAGCTTGTAACTCTGAAACTCTCCTGGCAGAGGTTAGTGCTAACAGGATAGCTGTCTTCCAAGATAAAAACTTGATGTCAGAAGAGGCAGCAGGCTCAAAAGGAGGCAAGGTTAGTTTTTCCAAAACATAGTTGAGATCCCAAGCAGGAATGGGAGGAGATCTAGGAGGTCTTAAGTTCTTAGCTCCTCTGAGAAACTGTCTCATGAGCTGGTGGGAAAAGATGGGAGGGTCTGTATTATAATGAGGAGAAATAGCAGAGGCGTGTATCTTAATGGAAGAGAAAGAGAGACCCTTGTGTAAGAGATCTGTCAGGTAAAGTAAAATTAAAGAAATGTTAGGAAGAAGAGGATCAGAATCCTGAGCCTGCATCCAGGAACAAAATCTTTTCCATTTTCCTGCATAAGATTTTCTAGTGCTAGGACGTCTGGCTTCTAAAATGACATCCATAACCTGTTTGGGTAGGAAAGAAGAAATCAAAGGCCCTGGATTAACCAGGCCGCCAGGCTGAGAGTTCTGACATGAGAGTGTAGAACCTGACCCTGATGTTGGGACAGAAGGTTCGGAGACTGAGGTAAAACCCAAGGGGGCTCTAGGCATAGGTTTTTTAGAGTTGGATACCAAAACTGCAGAGGCCAATTTGGAGCCAGCAAGATTATCATCTTGGGCTTGTCCTGTTTTATCTTCAATAAAACCTGTGGAAGAAGAGGAAGAGGCAGAAAGGCATATCCCGAGAGGTTCCTCCAACTGAATGACAGGGCATCCACTTTCCAAGCTTCTCTGTGGAAAGTCCTGGTGCAAAAATTCTGTAGTTGATGACTGAGATGGGATGCAAAGAGGTCTATGTGAGGACATCCCCAGACTGCTGTTATCATCCTGAATATTTTGGTGTCCAGCATCCACTCGTGTGGATCGAAGATTTCTGCTCAGACTGTCTGCCAGGAAGTTTTGTTTCCCTGGTAGAAACTGAGCTTGAAGATCCAGATTGCAAGCTAGAGCTGTGTTCCATAGATCCATGGCTAGTCTGCAAAGGGGGTAGGAATGAGATCCCCCTTGCTTGTTTATGTACCACATAACTGTGGTGTTGTCCGTCCGTATTAGTAGTTGTCCTGGTTGTAAGAGATTCCTGAAGGCCAATAGAGCTTTCTGAACGGCTAACATTTCCTTTAAGTTGATATGCAGGTGTTTCTGATCCTTTGTCCAAAGGCCCTGCAGACAATTGCCCTGGAAATGGGCTCCCCAAGCATAATCCGAGGCGTCTGTGGTTAGAATCTGAGTGGCAGGAGGCAGACGGAAGGGTTTCCCTTTGTTTAGAGCACATGCCCTGGACCACCAAAGAAATTCCTTTTGAAGACAAGGAAGGACGGAGATCAGTATGTCTAAACTGTGGCAATGCTGAGACCATACACTTTTTAGGTACCACTGTATTTTCCTCATGTGTAGTCTTGCATATGGTACGAGAAGGATGCAGGAGGCCATGTAACCCAAAGTCTGCAGGAATTTCCTTGTAGATAGTTGAGTTAAAGTTGCCAAGGTTCTGAAAGTTGAAGCCAGCTGTAATTGTTTTTCGGATGTCAGAAATGCCATCTGGGTTGTGGTGTTTAGAAGTGCACCCAGAAAAGTTATCTGTTGTGATGGTGTCAAAATTGACTTTTTTATGTTTACAGAGAATCCCAAGAACTTGAGGAGGTTCTGTACAAATTCTAGATGCTGGAGTAAGACATCCTTGCTGTCTGCCTGAATTAGACAATCGTCCAGATAAGGGTAAATTTGAATTCCCTTGAGTCTGCAGTAAGCTACTACTGGAGCCAGGCATTTGGTAAAGACCCTGGGCGCAGTAGACAATCCAAAGGGCAGCGCAGAGAATTGAAAGTGCCTCGATCCGGCCTTGAACCTGAGGTATTTTCTGCGATCCTGCCTGATGGGAATGTGTAAATATGCCTCCTTTAAATCCAAAGTTACCATCCATGCATCTTTGGACAGCATTGGAAGTAGCTGCTGTAGAGTGAGCATCTTGAATTTTGGAATTTCTAGAAAGGTGTTCAAGACCGACAGATCCAGAATGGGTCTCCATGAGTTTTGCTTCCTTGGGACTAGAAAGAGCCTTGAGTAAAAACCTTTTCTCATCTCTGAAAGTGGAACCAGTTCTATGGCATTCATAGCCAAAAGAGCTTCCACCTGGTTTAAGGCCTCCGTCCATTGATGTTTTGGAAGGTCTGGCCATCCGCTTGGCCTTGGCAAGGTATGAAAATGGAATTTGTAACCTCTTAAAACCACATCCAAAACCCACATGTCTTGGGTTATTTGAGTCCAATTTTGATAAAAAAGAGAGAGTTTTCCTCCGAGAGGGGCTTCCAGGCAAGAAGTTCCTGTAGACCAACAGAGGGAGCCATTGAGTTTGTTTCCTTTGAGTTTGTGACCTGTCCTCTCCTCCCCTAGGGGTGGAAGCAGTCCACTGTCTTGGTCTATAAGAAGCTTGTGCTTGAGGCCTTCCTCTGGAGCATCTATATCTACCCCTCTGAGGCCTGTCTGAAGTGGGAAAGGACCAATTTTTTGAAGGCCAATTCCTGCTAAATCTAGGTGGCTGTACTTGTAAGAAATCTTTAACTGTTTGCATGGATTTCGCCTTATCCTCCATCTTTTTAATCACCTCTTCAGCTTTTGATCCAAACAAAACATTATGCTGAACAGGAGCATCCAATAATTTAGCCTTTACTTGTTCAGGCAAATTTTGTTCCTTTAGCCATGCATGCCTTCTAATGACTGTGCCAGAGGCTGCAGCCCTACAAGAAGCCTCCAAGGCATCAAATCCACAGTGTAAACCATGCTTCCCAACTTGTTCAGTGGCATGCAATAAGTCATGTAATTCCTTATCATCTGCACAGGCAGAAATGGAAGTAAGCTTTTGTTTTAAAACAGACATGAGAAATTGTTGGTATTTAAGCATATGAAACTGACAGTTTAAAGCCCTAATGGACAAAGTAGCAGAAGTGTAGACCTTTTTGTTCCATCTTTCTAAGGAGAATCCTTTTCAGTAGGAATGGGATTTTTGGCAGAAGCGGCCTTAACTCCCTTAGGACCCTGAGAAATGGTTTCAGGGTCAGCAGAAGGGTTCTTGTATAAAACCTGATGGGAATCAGGAACCCTATAATATCTATCAGGCTTAACAGGAGCAGGAGGAAAAGAGTCAGGGGTTAAGTTAGCCTCCAAAAAGGCATCATCCACAATATCCAAAACCGGAGAAATAGCCAGGGGTCTATGCTGGGGAAGAAGAAGAAAATCCCTCAGTCTTTTCTTAGATTCCGTATACTCCTGTCCTTCCCAGTGGAAATATTCCCTCATTTCATGCAATGTTTCCCCAAAAGAGAAATCCTCAGGGGGAGAAGCTGAAGGAATGGATTCTGCAGCATCAGAATCCTCATAAGGAAGGAAAGAATATTCCTGATCAGAAGAAGAAACTGAGGAAACAGAGGAATCATAATAAACATCCTGCCTTGGCCTTTTATCTGGAGGGGGATGTGAACCCCTAATCATAGTAAGTAAATCCTCCGCCATCTTGAGTAACTGTTTCTGTGACTTGGGAGCCGGTTCAGAGGAGGCCTGTGTTGTAGTCTTTGATTTAGAAGGAGTCTTTGCCTTTGTCTTTGGCTTTGCCTTTATTAGAAGCTGAGTAGGACTGAAAACCCCTTCGGAAGCCGGTACCTGCACAGCGGCTCCGGACCCATCCGAAGGAGCATTGTCCGAAGGTCCTGCAACAGAAATATTTAAAGGCCTGGTTGGCTCCTCATGAGAGTCCATTTCGGCTGTCGGTTCTGAAATGGCCGACGACAGGGGCCGCAAAAGCGCCTCACTGACGACGGCCGAACCTGAAGCTGGCTCCGCTTGTGCACTATCATCAGATTTGGACCTCGGAGGCCTGTCTTTATCCTTGCGATGCTTGTGAACTCCGGTAGCCGGAACCGTATCCGACGACATTTTGTAGTTAAAGCGCCTACTGAAGTAATGAAAAGCAAAATCGCATCTTCGCTTAAGTGTACATTGATTGAATCTAGCACAAAACCGACAACTAGCTACATCGTGGTCAGGGCCTAAGCAAGGAATACAGTAAGAATGAAAATCCTTATGAGGTATTTGTTTCCCACATGAAATACAATTATTAACTTTTTCTGACATCGGAGTGGAGCAAGAAAAAAGTTTCCCCAATGGGGTACTTAGCTTTGAGTGGAGAAGAAAATCTTCGGACTGAAGTATATCAGAAGAAATCGCCAGGAGTCAGCCGACCGGCACTTGCGAACTGCTATCACCGCACGGGAAGAAAGACTGGAGAAGATGGCGTCGGCTGTCAGCTTTATACTCCTGGCGCTCTGACGTCAGGGAGCATGGTTGAACAGCCGACGCCAGACCCAGACTTTGGGATTCTGGCCGACCGAGGGCTGCCTGCTGGCAGGGGAGAACCCTACAGTCATGACTGCAACAGTGAAACACGATGAACATCTACTGTGGGCACAGAAGGAATTCTGAACCTGCCTTATACAGATTCGAACTGCAATCCATTCATTCAGGAACCCTTTCCCCTGCATCAGATTTATGCACAAGAGGGCTCACATGGTCCTGATAATTCCTGCATATTCATGATTTTTATGATTTTTAAAAATATTGAGTATGATCACCTCTTTTGCAAGCCTGCATACAGAATAAAATAGTTCCACAAGGGTTGCAGTTCTCCAAATATCCTAACAGGACTACCAGGGACTCGCAATTGTATCAGGATCTCACAAACGTGTACAACAAAGCAGGGCTGCAAGTTCAAAACATTTTAATCAAGAGTATCAGGACAAGCTGCATTCACTTAAACCAAAGGTGTCCGTACTACATCTTTTCATCTGCCAGCATTCTGAGTTTCATCAATTTCATCACCTGTTCAATGGGATTCACCCTCACATTACTCGCCATGTGGCCACTTTAATTCACAGAAAAAGGCAGAAGTTGCAGTGTGTCTTACTGCAATACAGGTCTCATACAGCTTATCCTTTGCATGGTGAACGCAGGACCAGACAGCATTATTCACACACTGTGGTGTTGATCAACGTTTCTTCACACTTTCTCCTGTTGCCAACCTTCAAGATACTGATGAACCAGATTGCACAACCCCCTCCCCAACCTAATGTTCCCTCGGATACCCCCACCAACTTACTTCCTGACCAAGATCACTGGGATGAGGATATAAGGGGACAATTCCATTGGCAATCCAAATGAACAGACAGACTCCGAGGGGGAGAGGAAGGGGGAGAGGCACAGGTCATGATCACAGACAAGGAATTCCCAGATTCCAAGTACCACAGAGGCAATGAGCACCAGGAACACCAGAATCTGATTTCTGCACCACAAGAACATATTTGTCAAAGTTGGCCCGATAACTCAGTGTTCAATTTGACTGACAGAACCTTTACATTGAACCACATGACAGTTTTAAGTAAAGGCTTCACATTTATTCCGTCTCAGAGAGCCAACCTTTCTAACCTTCTTCTTGATCTTAGACTATACCTTAGGAAGTTAAATTTAAAAGTTATTTATGCTAATAATGATATGATACTGAGAAATGGTTTAACCTTACTGTTAGTGAGCAGCATGCATTAACTGATCTGAGTGCTGATAGAGCTTTACGAATAATGAAAGCTGACAAGGGGACGGGAGTGGTGTTAATGGCTCAGGCAGTTTATATCACTAAGATGGAACAATGTCTTGTCAATAATAACCTATTTCAGGGAAGTTAACATTGATTACGTATTTCAACAATTCACATTAATTGATGACTTTCTGCTTGCTTTAGAACAAAAAGGTTTTCTTTCTCTAAATGAATACTTGTTCATGAAAGTCTCTAAACTCAGGCTGGGAAAACTTTTAGTTATGTACTTACCATAACTTCGGATGTATGGGATCCATCTCGCCTACATTCATAACTGATGGGCTCGGAGCCAATCCATCGGCTCCGACTCGGCCAACTAGTACACTAGAACGAAGTCTCTTATTGGCTGGGCTACCCTCTATCTCAGGATGCACCACACCTGCTTCCCCAGATCTTGTTTGTTCGCTTTCATACTAACATGCAAACACAGAAAAAATAGTAGTTACTACAACCAACTAAAGTTCTTCAAGAGAAGATCTCCAAATGGAACTACATTTCCTCTAAATCCCAATGGAAGGGGGAAGGAGGGTAGATGATGAATGTAGGCGAGATGGATCCCATACATCAGTTATGGTAAGTACATAACTAAAAGATGTAATGGGATCTATCTCGCCTACATTCATAACTGATGGGACAGCGTCCCTAGCACCTAAATCCCGGGTGGCTCATTGGAAAACACTCCTGAGAACTGTGGAACCAAAGGAAGCCCTGCCTCGAGAAACCACATCTAGTTTGTAATGAGAAATGAAAGTGTGCGGAGAAGTCCAGGTAGCCGCAGCACAAATATCATCTATTGATAATTTGGAGTGAAAAGCTACAGAAGTAGCCATTGCCCTGGTAGAATGAGCCCTGACTGGAAAGAGAAGCTCCTTGTTAGCCTGAGAATAAATGAAAGAGATGCAATCTTTAATCCATTTGGCTATGGAAGTTTTAGCTACTGGTTGACCCAATTTGTTTATTGCAAAGAAAACAAACAGTTGATTCGATTTCCGCGTCTGAGCGGTTCTATTCAAATAAAAACGCAGTTGTCTATGGACATCCAACTGATGAAGAATATATTCTACGTTATTAGAAAACTCGGGAAAAAATACAGGGAGCTCTAGAGTCTGTTGAATACAGAAAGAAGAAGCTACCTTTGGTAAAAAGGAGGGATTTAATTTCAGGGACACTCTATGTTTGTGAAATATCAAATAAGGAGGATCAGAACAAAGAGCTTGAAGTTCTGAAACCCGCCTGTCAGTTATGGCCACTAAAAAGGCGGTTTTCCAGGACAGAAATTTCAAATATGAGTAGCAGCTGGTTCAAAAGGGCGGGCAGCAAGAACCAAATTTAGGTCCCAAGGGGGAACAGGGTGAGATATTGGGGGCCTAAGGAGCCATGCTCCTTTAAGGAAAGACTTGCAAAGTTTGTGAGACATTAATGAAGGTTCAAAAGAAGCATGAAAATTAGAGATAGCCGCTAGTTGAACCTTAATCGTGGAAACTGAAGAGCCCAATTGAAAAAGAGAGGCCAAGAAATTCAAAACCTCCGATACTGGGGCAGTAAGGGGGTCTATACCTCGTTGCTGAGCCCAGAAGGTGAACCTTTTCCATTTGCTGGAATACAGTTTGACAGTGGAAGGTTTGTGAGAGGAAGACAATATGTGGGATCACCTCCGAAGAGAGGGAATTGTCTCGGACTAAGGATGGAAGCGGAGTAACCATGCCGCCAACCTCAAGGACCTGAGAGATGGGTGAGACTGTCCTGACTGATGAGTCAACAGGTCCGGCACCGGGTCCAAAAACCATGGACCTTCTACCGCATACCTCTGAAGGAAGGGAAACCAAACCTGACGAGGCCAGTGCGGGGCAATCAAAATCATTTCGCTCTCCAGGTAAATCGCCTTCTGTATCACCCTCGGCAGGAGGGGAACCGGAGGGAAGGCATAAAGAAGACCGGGGGGCCAAATGTGGGTCAGAGCGTCCCTGGGAATCTGTCCCTGAGAGGGATCAGAGTGAAGAACTCTCTGCACCGCATTGTGGGGCTGGCAAACAAGTCGCAGCAAGGAGACCCCATTTGGCGTAAGATTTTCGCAGCCACTCTTTGGTTGAGGGACCACCGGGCAACAGACTGGTCCTGCTTAGTCTGTCCGCAATCACATTGATTTCCCATGTGTTGCCATTAGAAAGCGGTTGGTAGCTACCGCCCAGTGCCAAAGTCTCATGGCTTCTCTGCACAGTGGGTATGACCTGGTTCCACCTTGCTTGTTTATATACCAAACCACTGACATGTTGTCGGATAGGATAGCAATCGGACCTTGCGGGAGAGCGTGATGGAGAGCTTGTAGTACCAAGATATTGATATGCAAATGCGCTTCCTGGAGTTGCCATGTGCCTTGGACCGACCTGTCCAGGTAATGACCCCCCCACCCTACCTGGGAGGCATCCGTGGTCACAGTGGCAACAGGGGATTGAGGAATAAAGGGTCGCCCCTGGTTGAGATTGGATCGGAGGAGCCACCAACGCAGATCCCGACGGCAACTCTCCGTAATCATGACTAAGTGGTTCAAGGGGAGTTCCTGATAGGACCATTGAACCGACAGAAGCCATTGCAGAATTCGCATGTGGAGTCTGGCTAAGGGGACTAGGAGTATAGTTGATGCCATCGAGCCCAACACTTGTAGGATCAGATGGGCCGGAGCTCTTGAAAGGGGGAGGCAGGATCTGACTTGGTTTTGCAAAACCTGAATTCTTGCTGCCGTAAGAAGGCGCCAGATCCTTTTTGTATCTAACTTTGCCTATAAAATAATACTGAGATGGCTGTAGTACAGATTTTGCCAATTGAACGTAACTCCCAAGAAACGCCCAAGGTGACCGTGGCCATGAGCCTGAAATAGCAGATGCTTGAGGTGGCAGTAAGCCAGTCGTCTAGATAAGGAAACACTTGGAATCCTAAAGGGGGCTTCCCTTTTCAGGGGGGGGGAAAAACAGGTCAAAAAAACTGCCCCAAAGAAACCCATTTTTGGTGAAAGAGAACACCACTGAGAACCATCCCAAGCTTAATTCTTGCCTCTGACCTTTCATATATCCACTTAATTAACCCTATTATTTGATCAGGGAATGCAAATGCTAGTACCATTGCTCTGAGAAGTAATGAAGCTTTCCCGATGTTAAATATCATTACTTAGACTTAAGGGTGTTGCTTTCTAATTCATTAGTGACAAGCCAATTCCAAAGAACAGAGAAGTTATTTCTACAGTGTGTGCTGTTGTACAGATATATTTCATTTGCATTAAAAATAATATTGTCCACATATAGTAGAATTGGGAACTGGGAGGGATCAGCAGGAAGAATATTAAGAGCCCAAGTACAGACCCCTTTAGGAATTGCTTTGGAGAGTGTATCTGACGTTGTAAAGGGAGTTTATGAAATTATAAATGCTTTACTGGACAGGAGGCCTTTTTAAGCAAACTACAGATTTCTCAGAAAACTTGACTTTCTGTAGTAGGTTGTGGTTAACATTACCAAATGATTTTTAGATTGAGGAATATATTAACTGTGAGTTGACCCTGCTTCCTATTTGAGATGAGTATATCAATGATCAAGTAAATAGAAGTAAGTATGGTGTATTTTTCCTATAGCCAGTTGTTTGCCAGTTTAGAATGCTATAGGTTTGGATGTATTCTTGTAGTTATTGATCTTTACAAGCAGTTTTGATATGGGGCAAATGTTTGAGACTGGTGTGTAATTGCTTGGTCCTGACTGAGTGCTAACCTTGGGAAAAGGAATGGTGACAGATTGCCTAAAGCTTGGGGAATGAGTTAGCAGTTAAGCTGAGACAGAATTTAAAAGCCAATGGCTTACACAGAAATACTGCACCCTGACAAAGGAACCACAGGATTTTTTTTTTTAGGTATGATCTTTCTTTTTGACTCTCTCTTACTAGGTTTGGAAGCTATAGATTTAAATTAGAAATTAGTCTTACTAACAGTAGCATACTAGAGAGAAATCATGAAATGAATAGGACAGTTGTTAAATGTAGGAATAATTTGTGGGGATGAAGATGAGCAATATAGTTAAAGACTTCTGTGCTAAACTGAGATGATGGATTATTTAGTTTTGTGAATATGTTGGGGAAACTGATGCTTTTTTACTACTTTTCAAAAATATTTTGGGGGTAGGCAGGTTTGGTCATTTGTTGTGTTTTTTTTTTCTTATCTGGTATATTACCCGAGAAAACATGTATGTTAGCAGTGATAAGGGAGATCCATGAGTTACTCCTGAGACAAGATTCTGTAATAATTAACATTTTATGGTGGTACTGGTTAAGCCAGAGAGCAAGACATGCCCATTATTATTGATATCCATGGCATTAAAAAAGGGATAGCAATATTTTGTTAGATTTTACTTCATGTATTTATGTTTGCTGATGGCATCTGAAGACAAAGAGGGGAACATTGTTACAAATGGCTGACAGGTTTTGTAACATGGAATGACAATGAGTTGGTCAACCCAGTAAGAAGAAATGGCCTCCAAGGATTCTGCAGTATAGTTTACATATTGTTAATACTTGTTTCTTTCAGAATTTATTTCAGTACTTCTTGTACTGAGATGTATTTTGCACTTTGTATGTATATGTACATTTACTTTTTTGTCTTGTTCTTAATAGTTGTATGTATGTCATTTATGTAATTCATATTTGGAGAGTCACTGAAACCGGAGTCAAACTCCTTGCATGCATGCATACTTGGCTAATAAATGTGATTCTGATTATCCTGCTATTTTGCCTACTTCCTACCTAAGTTGTTTTTTCCCTACTTACTAGCAGTGATTTCTTTCCTGTTGCTATTCCACACTCAACCTCTCACTACAACTGTCTTCCTTATTGGCTTATAATGGTTTGTAGCATAATATTTTCTCCTGCATTTGTATACACCCTCATTATGCAGCTTTCTGTCTTACTTTTGGTAAAATTGTATTATGCACAGCACATTTTGTTTTTTTCTTTTTATTTCTGTCTCTCCTGCCAAAAGAAAAAAAACTTTTGGTTATGTTAGTGCTAGCTATTCTCACATTAGTTTGTTAAATCTTGCTCATCCTGTAAGTAATTTACAATTGTTATCTACTGCTGTTTTCTGTTTTGTGTTGTGGAGCTTTTCTCCTCGGGTCTCCGGTCCCTACCCAGTCAGACTAACCCAGTTAACAAATGTCAAATAATATAAAATAAAGATAATTAAGAAACCAGTTAAAAGACTGATTAAAAAAATAAGGGTACAGTGCAAGAGTACTGTTATAGTCAAAAAAAAATCTGTTGCTATTAGTGAGATGAAAACCATTCATATGACATAAAATTTACAAAAGCAAATAGCAAAATCTCAAAATATATTCAAGTGGAATGCATAAAACTTTACTGAAAAAAATGTATTACATGTGCATATGTACCACAAAGAACTACTGTGGGCACAGAAGGAATTCTGAATCTGCTGCATACAGATTCGAACTGCAATCCATTCATTCAGGAACCCTTTCCTCTGCATCAGACTTATGCACAAGAGGGTTCACATGGTCCTGATAATTCCTGCATATTCATGATTTTTAAAAATATTGAGTATGATCACCTCTTTTGCAAGCCTGCATACACAATAAAATAGTTCCACAAGGGTTGCAGTTCTCCAAATATCCTAACAGGACTACCAGGGACTCGCAATTGTATCAGGATCTCACAAACGTGTACAACAAAGCAGGGCTGCAAGTTCTAAACATTTTAATCAAGAGTATCAGGACAAGCTGCATTCACTTAAACCAGAGGTGTCCGTACTACATCTTTTTATCTGTCAGCATTCTGAGTTTCATCAATTTCAACACCTGTTCAATGGGATTCACCCTCACATTACTCGCCATGTGGCCACTTTAATTCACAGAAAAAGGCAGAAGTTGCAGTGTGTCTTACTGCAATACAGGTCTCATATAGCTTATCCTTTGCATGGTGAACGCAGGACCAGACAGCATTATTCACACACTGTGGTGTTGATCAACGTTTCTTCCCACTTTCTCCTGTTGCCAACCTTCAAGATATGGATGAACCAGATTGCACAACCCCCTCCCCAACCTAATGTTCCCTCGGATACCCCCACCAACTTACTTCCTGACCAAGATCACTGGCATGAGGATATAAGGGGACAATTCCATTGGCAAACTAAATGAACAGACAGACTCCGAGGGGGAGAGGAAGGGGTAGAGGCAGAGGTCATGATCACAGACAAGGAATTCCCAGATTCCAAGTACCACAGAGGCAATGAGCACCAGGAACACCAGAATCTGACTTCTGCACCACAAGAACATATTTGTCAAACTTGGTCCGATAACTCAGTGTTCAATTTGACTGATAGAACCTTTACATTGAACCACATGACAGTTTTAAGTAAAGGCTTCACATTTATTCTGTCTCAGAGAGCCAACCTTTCTAACCTTCTTCTTGATCTTAGACTATACCTTAGGAAGTTAAATTTAAAAGTTATTTATGCTGATAATGATATGATACTGATAAATGGTTTAACCTTACTGTTAGTGAACAGCATGCATTAATTGATCTGAGTGCTGATAGAGCTTTACGAATAATGAAAGCTGACAAGGGGACGGGAGTGGTGTTAATGGCTCAGGCAGTTTATATCACTAAGATGGAACAATGTCTTGTCAATAATACCTATTTCAGGGAAGTTAACATTGATTACGTCTTTCAACAATTCACATTAATTGATGACTTTCTGCTTGCTTTAGAACAAAAAGGTTTTCTTTCTCTAAATGAATACTTGTTCATGAAAGTCTCTAAACTCAGGCTGGGAAAACTATTTGGCATTCTCAAGCTACATAAGAATGCACAGAACCCACCGTTCCACCACATCATTTCAAATAAACAAACCAAGACTGAAAGAATTTCAGAATACTTCGACTATGTGCTGAACCCAGTAGTTCAATGGACACAGTATTACCTGCATGACTCACAGGCATTTCTACATGACCTTTTCCTCCTACAATCAAGTATTTTTAATGAGCCTGATTTTAAACTAGCTACTTTGGACACTGAAGCCTTGTACACGAAAATCCCTCACCTTGAGGGAATTTCATTTATTAGAGAGTTTCTTTCTGCAGATACCCCATTTTACAGGATTAGTATGATATACGACTTTACTGCCAAAATGCTTCACAACAATTTTTTTCATTTCAACGGGAAGGTGTACCAGCAGATTAAAGCTGTAGCCACGGGGTCTAAGATGGCCCCGGCTTACGCCAATTTGGTTTTGAGCAAGTGGAAATTAACTTCTCTAGCAGTTACCAGTGTTTCAGTCTGTTACACTATATCGCCATTATAAAGACACTATAATTTTTCTTTGGAAGGGCAGTGAGCATGACCTTAATTTATTTGTACAGTCTATGACTGACAGCATTAAATTCCTTAACTTTGTGGTTTCTGGTTTCGGCGACAGAGTTCACTTTCTTGACACTGAGATTTCCATTGACAAGCAGCGCAAAGTTCTGGATTCTAATATGTATCGTAAGGATACCTACCATAATAATTTCCTGGCTTTTTCAAGTCAGCACCCAAGATTTATGAAGACAAATGTTGTTACAGGCCAGTACATAAGACTGTCTAGGTGTGTTAGCAGGGATGACACCTTTTTAAAACTGTCCATGTTGTTAAAAGATATGTTTCTTAAGAGAAACTACCCTGTAGCTTTAATAGATTGCATTGCCTCTGAAGTGCACGCAGCATGTTTCACTCGATTCCAACCTATAATTTGGTTTGGGTTTCAACCAAAAGAAAAACAACACTCACAATGATAAAACATTAAGCTTATAGTCACGTCTAACAAGGATATCGCACGGGCACTGGGTAACACACCATCTTTCTCCTATAAAAGGACAAGGACTTTGAAGTTTGCATTTGAAAATAATGACACTCCCTTACTGATCCTTTACTTCACAGGCTCATATGTAGGTACTAGGCTATTGGCCCTAGGGCTTATACAAGTATAGCCAAAAAGGTACCCTGGCTTTCGCCACCCAAGAAAATTATTTTCCTGTGCCCCTGTCAAGCAGAACCACAGAAGTGATCCCCGGGGTGAATTTCCTATTACCCATCCAATCATCAAGATTTTTCTTAAAGAGTGTTAATGAGGAGCTCTGTTTGACATAGATAGGTAGTCTGTTCCAGAGTATGGGAAGTCCCTGGGACAGGAATCTATCCCTCCAGCATGTTCTGTTTATTGTGGTGACAAGGTTTAGGTCCCTAGAGCGTGTAGCTCGGAGGGATTGGGATTTCTTTAAGTGGAGCATGTCCAACAGCTCTGGGTTTGACATAGCTTTGTATGTTAGGCAGAGATCGCCTCAGAGTAGGCGATATGCGATGGTGTAAAGCTGGAGTTTTTTGAGATGGTCTTTTGTAAGGCATCTGTTTGAGGCCAGTAATCCTCTTTGTGAGGTATTTTTGCGTCCTTTCCAGTTGTTGTAGATGTCTTGTGAGGTACATACCAAAAGGGGCATTGTACTCTATAATGGGTCTAATGAGTGATGAGTAGAGGGGAACAATAACCTCTTTTTTTCTGGATGAGAAACCTTTTGTGATGAGGTGTGCTACGTAGAAGGATTTCCTGACCACTGTGGCAATGTGATTATCAAAGGAGAGACTACTGTCCACCTGTGTCCCAAGATCTCTTATCAAACTTTTGATGTTAAGTAGACTACCGCCTATCTGGTAGTTCATGGGTACAGAGTTTTTACCAAAGGGGATGACAATGCACTTTTTGGCATTGAGCTTGAGACCATGTCTTTGACACCAGGCATCTGTCTCAGTGAGGCCCTTTTGTAGGATGTCCACATCGTTAGGAGTTTTGATTATGGCTCCTAGTTTGCAGTCATCTGCAAATTTAGTTAGCCAAAGACCTTCTGTGGTAGCCTGTACTTCAGTGAAGTAGATACCAAACAGGAGAGGACCCAGGACTGAACCCTGTGGTACTCCACTTTTCACTGGTCTGAAGTCTGATTTGGAGTCTGCTACTTTCACGGTGTGGGTTCTGTCAGTAAGCCAGTTGGCAACCCATCTTGTGACATAGGGATTTATACCTAGTTTAGTGAGTTTATCTATAATTCCAGAGTGGGGGATGGTGTAGAACACCTTGGCGAGATCAAGATAGGCTGTGTGAACCACCTTACCCTCATCTATGGCTTTGGTGACTACTTCAAAGAAGTCTATCAGGTTTAGGAGACATGATCTGCCTTTTACAAACCCAAACTGTGTGGGGTCCAGAGTTTGGAGATCTCCAATGTCTTTGTTTATGAGTTCCATGATGATATGTTCCATGGCCTTGCAGACGAGGCTAGTCAGGCTAATGGGGCAGTAGTTCCCGGGGTCTGTTGTGGCCCCCCCTTTATGGATTGGGATAACTGCCACTGTGCGCCATTCAATGGGCACAAAGCAAAGCCTGAGGTGAACTTGATACAGAAAACCCTCTGGGCATGTTTTCTTGCAGATCTTGTGTTATATTTAAATTTATTTTTACTGGCAGGTCCTTTGTTTTTACACACTGTGGTTACAAACTTACTTTTAAATATCACTTCACCTGTCACAGCTGTAATGTAGTTTATGCAGGGATTATGTGAAATCTATGAAGCATTTTATGTTGGGAAAACATACAGAAAACTGTCCAATAGAGTTAAGGAGCATTTAGCTGCCATTAGACACAAAGATGTTTCTAATGCCTTGGTTAAACACAGTATTTCTTGCTTAGGATTCACTAGTTTTAACCAAAAAATAAAAAACACACTGAAAATACCCTCAGATGAAGGAAGAAGTACAACAGCAGGAAATACAACAACTGTATTGAGTTAAGCGCTTTCATTCTTCTCTAAGAACTTCATCAGAACTACTAACATCTAAAACAACACTTCTTAAATATACATTCTAATAATCATTAAACTTAATCAATCAATTAAAACCACTTAAAAACCACAGTAATGCTTCAACTTTAAGACAGGTGTAATTGAACATGCATCATTAAGCCCAGGCTTATTCAAAGCATCTAACCTGAACTGCCATCTAAGTTCACAAATATCCAAGTGTTCAACCAAAACTTTTCCTTGAAAATCTTTGTCAACTTGCTCAACCACCATAAAACAAAAACTATGGGAACTAACTCAGCTAAATGTTTATATAATGCATTTACACTTTTTTATTTTTAATATCAAGAAGATGCTCATGTATGCAATTCCTGAATTTCCTACAAGTTTTTCCAACATAAAAAGCTGAACAGCATACACACTGAGATAAATAAACCACATTTTTAGATATACAAGAGTAATGGTGTTTTACTAATAATTTGTTCCCCTTTGATACTAAAACTGTCCCCACTTTTGATATAACATTGGGGACAAGTACCACATGTAAAAGTTCCTTTCTTTTTATCAAAACTGCTTACATACATGCCACCCCTTGATCCAGATTCAAGGTAATTTTTAACGGTTTTATCCTTTCTATACATAACCCTAAGACCCTTCTTCAATTTCCCTTCCAACACTGGATCAAGAGAAAAGATAGCCCAGTTTTTATACAAAGAATACTTAAGGGCAACGCTGTCCACACTATAGATAGTTACAAATAACATCCTGCATTAAGGGGGCATTACCTACAGATAAAACATTATTACTATTCATCATTCCACCCGGAGCATATGGGCAAAAAAATTCCTCTTTCCCTTTTTATACATACCTCACGTCTTATTCTCCATACAAAATCCAGTGGATACCCCCTGATAAAAACATCTCCGTTAAAAACTCACATTCCTTAAAAACAAACTCTCTGCATGAAAAAACATTCTTGCTAACTTTACAAACTGGCCTTTTACAACTGTTTTCTGTTGGTGGACTGGATGCCAACTTGTATAGTGAAGATAAGAATTGGAAAATGTAGCTTTTTGATAAATATTAGATACAAAGCAACTATTTTCATAATTTTTTTTTGAGATACATACATAAACATTCTTATCATATGTTAAAGAAAATTTCAAAAAAATCAACTGCATTGTTCACATATTCATAAAACTGCTCCAAACATTCTATAGTACCACCCCACACAATAAATATGTTGTCCAAAAAACAAATATATAACTTACATTGTTGATAAAATTGACTAGAAAATACAAACTGATCTTCCCATTCATCCATCACATAATTTGCAAAACTAGGACCACAGACAGGCCCCATAGCCACACAGCTAATTTGCCAAAAATACTGTCATTCAAAATACAAATAATTATTATGGAGCACAATCTCCATTAAAGTAACCAACATATTCACTTTGGTATTCTCAAAATTCATACACTTAACTATTTGGTCTTCGAACCATTCAAGGCCCACTGTATGGGGGATGACTGAATACAAATTATGGACATCTAATGTAACTAACAATAACTGGGAATCAAACTGCTTCTCTCAACTTCTGTAAAAAATGCCATGAATCTCTGCATATTTGTCCAATAACCCTCATGCCTTCCTTTAAACATTCATTAATGAATTTTCTCATAAAATATGTTTTACAGTGTGTAGCATCCACTACAGGACAAAATGGTGGGTTATCCAGATCCTTGTGGATCTTAGGAATTCCAAATATACTTGCAATAACAGTTTTTTTCATTAATAAGAAACTCATATTCGTTCAACTCCAATGATCCATCTAACATATCATATAACAAGCAATCAATCCTAGCAAAGGCCCTGTTGATTTCATTATGAGATACTTCCTCGTAGGTATTCTCTAATAATAAAGCATTCATAGGATTTAAGTAATCAGTATGATTCATAACAACAAGTCCTCCCACCTTTATTGGGCTTCATTACCCAAATATAGTCGTAAGACAAGTCATACAGCAATTTCCTTTCATTCACTGTTAAATTATTAGATAATTGTCAATATTCTTAGATTTTCGCTGCAAAACTTTCTGAAAATCTTTTCCACAACACTTTTCAAAAAAAGCAATGCTGGTGTTTAAGGGAGGGTTAAAAACTCTTGGTTTATGCAGATTCAAGGACTTAACCATATTGACATTAGAATTATTCCCATTACCAAACAGGAAATTGCTGGAACCTTCCTGTGTCCTGACAGAGTGCTCTTCAAACTATCTGGAGATATACACAGCTGAGTATATTTTTCTGGCACTTCAGAATTGTGCACTGGTAATTGTTTGACTAATTTTATATAATTGCTGGCTGACTTCAGAGTTGTGCACTGTTATTTTTGCTTCACTGTATAGTTTTTCAGATCTCTGCTGAAGGTGTTGGTTTTCCCATACGCACCCTCCCTATTCCTGTCTTGTTGCAGGCTTTAGCAGTTGCCCGCCCCCACTATAGATTTGATCTGGGACACCCACTCCCATCTCTTTACCTCATTCTACCTAATAGACTCCTTCTGCACTTGTTTTTAGTCATTTTTAATTTAATTGAATTTTTAAACTGTTTGGTCTAACACTGCTACATACTCAAGTGTGCTAGCTTGCACTGCATTTGAATTGTTTTTACTGCTGTTTTAGCTACTTTTCTGTATATATATATATATATATATATATATATATATATATATATATATAAAAAAAACATACCTTTCCTGTAACTAGTGTAGCCCCGATTCAGATTTGCTGTATCCAGGACTGTATGCAAGCTTCTGAGCCCCCCAAGCTTTCTGTGTTGGAGGAAAGCCTTCTAGCTTATCAGTGGGAATGGTAAGCACTAGGTAACCTATCTACCACATAAGGTGTGGTTCTGGCCCAGAAATTGTAGTTATTGACCGTTTGGGCAGTTTTTCCATCTCTCAACTTTCTGATTTAAAAGCCCACATTTGCACTTGATTCCCCCCTTTCCTGTAACTAGTTTAGTCCAGATACAGATTCTTAGTTTAGCACTTGAATTTGCTTATTCATGATCAGCACTTGTTAAGAACTTCTAAGCACTAAATAACCTACTAATTACTACAGCACTCAACCTTCCTCATTACCTAGAGGAAAACAGTCTTGGTACTTACTTTCCTCACTTAGAGAAAAACAGCTCTTGTACTCACTTTCCTCACTTATCTAGAGGAAAATAATTTTTTATTCAGGCATGTCCAAAGGTCGGCTCCAAGTGTTCTCTCCTGTCTATCTGATGAATCTGGGCATCTTGGGGCAATGTAAAAATTACCTCATGTACACAGACAACCCTCTCCTCCTACCACCCAACACTACAACCTGTGAGAGATGCACTTATCTAGCCAAACTGGAGGTAAAGCTCTCTCCAATCAAGACTGAACATGACAATCAAGAGGAGAAGGTAAACACTTGCACCACACCACACTCATCACAGTCTCACTAAATCTACACCACCAAAATCCACACATAGAAACACAAAAACATTTGCGGAGGCTCTCAATAATAATCTGCTCAAGCAACAGAGACATCCAAAGCAGAAATGCAAGCAACCTCCACCCCCACAACACAACCCAAATGACACATAGCCCGCAGACTCAGTGTGCCACTCAACCACAGCCAATAAGGTAAAACAACATACCCAACACACTAGTCATAGGTGACTCTATAGTCAGGAACACTGATGTCCCACTCATCAGGTTAAACAAGGAGAAGGTTACTGTCAGCTGCCTGCTGGGTGCCAGGCTCTGCCACATAACCCATGCACTCAGGTCACTCCACAACAAGTACAAATATGACTCTATCATTGTCCATGTTGGTGTGAACGACCTGAGATGTACCTCCCTGGACTACATGAAAAGAGACACAGAAGAGCTCTCCGATCTTGTAGCCCAGGCAGGTATGACCCTAGCCCTGAGTAGCATTCTGCCATCACCCAGAATTATGCCGCAGTACAAGGACAAAATGATTGACTTCAACAATTGGCTAAGCTTCTGGTGCCATTCTAAAGAGATCCAGTATCTGTCTGCCTGGGATGACATGGTCGACAGACCACGATGCTTTGCCACAGATCGCCTGCACCTGTCACCCCTGGGATTCCGAATACTGGCTAAGGTTCTTGCCGCCCCTATAGTGCCTTTTTTAGGCAAGGTTCAAATGACAAATTCACCAGCGTAAGAGGAACAGGCAAGCAAAAACTGAGGGTGATGCTACTCAATGCTAGAAGTCTAAATCTCAAAATGCACTCACTCGAGGCACTCCTTAAAATGGAGAACATCGATATCTGTGCAGTGACCGAGACCTGGTTCAAGGCTCCAGAGAGCACCCCTGCACTACCAGGCTATAACTCATACCACACTTTTCGGCCATTTAACCTGGACCGGAACACCAAAGGCGGAGGTGTGTCCATATTCATTAAAGATAGCCACACCTCCAGGCTAGTTGCTCAGCATAATGCAACCGAGGTTATCCAAGTGCAACTAACTCTGGGCAAAACTGCAATCGAAATTGTAGCTTGCTACAGATCACCCACCATGCCCCAGGACTCCCACTCCTCTTTTCTTGATGTAATGGAAAATATTAGGGTTCAATCAAACACCCTAATAATGGGCGATTTCAACTACCCCACCATTAACTGGGAAAACTATTCATGTACCAACTCCTTCACTCAACGCTTTCTGGAATTCATAAACTCCAATGCCCTGGATCAACTTATCCACACCCCCACCAGGGGCAACAATATCCTAAATCTAGTCATGACCAACATGAGTGACTGGTGTTCCACACCTGAAGTCAATGCTTCATTGGTCCGATCCGACCATAAGCTAATTACCCTAGATATCCACATCCTGCCCCCACCCCCCATTAAGGAAACCATCGTAAAAGATTTCTCCAAAGCCAACTTCACGCTTCTTAAGACAGAAGTGATGAACTTTATGAGACCCATACAGATGGACAATACGGGTACGACTACTGAATCCTACACAATTGCACTTTATAAGCACTTACATGAGTGCATGGATCGTGCTATCCCAAAGAGAACCAAGACGCTATCCTCCAAAAAAAGGAAGCCAATCTGGTGGTCCCCCACCTTAAACAAACTGTACAACAGAAAGAAGAAACTGTTGCAAAAGAGAGTAAAATCCCATGAATGTAGGAGCTCCCTGGTCAGCCTCAGTAAGAAGCTGCGATCCCTGATAAAATCCTCCAAAGCTAGTTACGAAAACAAAATTGCCACTGATTCTAAAGACAACCACAAGGCATTCTATAGCTATGTCAAGAATCTCAGTGGCAACACTCAGATCTGCTCTGAGCTACAGCACAATGGCACTAAATATACAGACCCAACTGATATTGCCAACATCCTGGCAGATAGGTTCAGTGGTAACTTTACCCCCCTCTCACCCCCTAAAGAGCCCATCTCTATTCCTGTAATCACGGCTGCACAGGTAAAAACCACACTCTCCAAAGCCAAGAACACAGCATCCATGGGATCAGACAACATCACAGGCTGCGTTCTACATGAACTACAGAATGAACTGGCACCCCACCTAAGTACCATGTTCAATCATAGCCTCACCTTAAGCTTTGTGCCTGCTGAATGGCGCACAGTGACGGTTATCCCACTCCACAAGGGGGGAGCCACCACGGACCGCAGGAACTACCGCCCCATTAGCCTGACGAGCCTGGTCTGCAAGGCCATGGAACGTATCATCATGGAACTTATAAACAAAGACATTGATAATCTCCAAACTCTGGACCCCACCCGTTCGGGTTTGTAAAAGGCAGATCATGTCTCCTAAACCTGGTAGACTTCTTTGAAGCAGTCACCAAAGCCGTAGACAAGGGTAAGGTGGTTTTACACAGCCTATCTAGATCTTGCCAAGGCTTTCAACACCATCCCTCACTCTGGAATTATAGACAAACTCACTAAACTAGGTATAGATCCCTATGTCAAAGATGGGTTGCCAACTGGCTCACTGACAGAACCCACACTGTGAAAGTAGCAGACTCCAAATCCGACTTCATACCAGTAGATAAGTGGAGTACCACAGGGTTCAGTCCTGGGTCCTCTCCTGTGTGGTATCTACTTCTCTGAAGTACAGGCTAACACAGAAGGTCTTTGGCTAATGAAGTTCGCAGATGACTGCAAACTAGGAGCCATAATCAAAACTCCTAACGATGTGGACATAATACAAAAGGGCCTCACTGAGACAGATGCCTGGTGTCAAAGCCATGGCCTCAAGCTCAACGCCAAAAAGTGCATTGTCATCCCCTTTGGTAAAAACTCTGTACCCATGAACTACAACATAGGCGTTAGTATACTTAATACCAAAAGTGTGATAAGAGACCTTGGGACACAGGTGGACAGTAGTCTCTCCTTTGATAATCACATCACCACAGTAGTCAGGAAATCCTTCTACGTGGCACACCTCATCAAAAAAGGTTTCTCATCCAGAAAAAAGAGGTCATTGTTCCCCTCTACTCATCACTCATTAGACCCATTATAGAGTACAACACCCCTTTTAGTATGTACCTCACAAGACATTTACAACAACTGGAAAGGCTGCAGAAATACCTCACAAAGAGGATTACTGGCCTCAAACAGATGCCATACGCAGACCGTCTCTCTCAAAGAACTCCAGCTTTACTCCGTCGCATATTGCCTACTCAGAGGTGATTTCTGCCTAACATACAAAGCTATGTCAAACCCAGAGCTGTTGGGCATGCTCCACTTAAAGAAATCCCAATCCCTCCGAGCTACACTCTCTAGGGACCTAAACCTTGTCACCACAATAAACAGAACATGCCGGAGAGATAGATTCCAGTCCCAGACACTTCCCATACTCTGGAATAAACTACCTATCTATATCAAACAAAGCTCCTCATTAGCACTCTTCAAGAAAAATCTTGATGACTGGATGGGAAATAGGAAGATCACCTCTGTGGCTCTGCTCGACAGTGGCACAGGAAAATAATTTTCTTGGGTGGCAAAAGCCAGGGTACCTTTTTGGCTGAGCTTGTATAGGCCCCAGGGCCGATAACCTAGTACCTACCTATGAACCTATGAAAGCTAAATTCAATTTCCTAACAAACATTTTCAAGTCTAAGAGAACATCCACAACATTTGCCCTTCTAGTGGGCACAAAAGTTAATCCCTTAGATAAAATAGTCACATGTTCTGCAGTAATATTTTTTGTAGAATAATTAAAAATTTGAAGTCATTAGCAGCATTAACAACAATCTGAGGCATAACAAAACTTTGCTCACATGTGCCATTCATCATCATCAGCCCCCTTTTTCCCATATGGGGTTGGGGTATCGTGTTAACTGTCTCCAACTCTCTCGATTCAGTGCCACACTCCTGCCTTCTTCAACACTCATGCCTGACTGTTGCAGATCTTCTTACACACAATCCATCCACCTCTTTGCTGGATGCCCTTGCTTCCTCTTTCCTTCTTCCTGTCTGTCCCACATCTTCTTCACCAGATTGTCTTCTGCTTTTCTACACATGCCCAAACCACCATAATCTGTTCTCTTTGATCTTTTCTGCAGTTGGAGCTACTTTGGCTTCTGCTCTTATGTTGTCATTTCTTCGTCTATCCCACAGCATGCATCCTACCACCTTTCTCAGGCTCTTCATTTCCATCAGCACTAGCTTCTTCAACTATTCAGCCTTTACTGACCAGGTTTCTGTACCATATAATAGTACTGGTCGCACTACTGTCTTGTAGACCTTACTTTTCAGCTTCTTTGGCATTCTTCTGTCATAGGCTACACCTGATACTCTATGCCAGTCAGCTGCAGACCCTCTGATTCTAGCTTTGACCTCTTCATTCAGACTACCCTCCTCCTCAACAACCACTCCCAGACACTTGAAGCTGTTTACCTGTTCCACTATCTTCCCTTCTATCTCTATTCTCAGCTTCTTCTGAGTTCCCCAATTTGCTGCCATTACCACCATCTTATCTATGCTTCACTTCATCTCATGTGACTTCAGATTTGCATTCCATTCTCCTATCTTTTGCTAAAGTTCTAGCTCAGAGTCTGCCTATACTGCCACAATGTCTGCATACAGCAGCTTTGTTGATCTGTCCCCGCCAACCTGTTGGCTAATGTAGTCCATCACCAGTATGAACAGCAGTGGGCTCAGAGCTGAACCCTGCTGTACAGCCACTCCCACAGAGAACCCCTCTGTGAGGCCGAACGCTGTTCATACTTGAGTTACTGGGTCTTTGTACATAGCCTGCACTAATTCTACCAATGTTTCTGGGACTTCAAACCACCGCAGTACTGCCCAGATCAGCTTTCTTGGCCCTTGCCATATGCTTTCTCCAAGTCTAGGATTGCCCAAGTTGCACTCTCTCTTCATTTCTAGCTTCTTCTCAAGTATCTGTCTTAACGCAAACATTGGGTGAATTGTGCTGCATCCTGATCTGAATCCGAATTGCTCATCACCAGATTGTCTTCTGCTTTTCTACACATGCCCAAACCACCATAAACTTGAGTTACTGGGTCTTTGTATATAGCCTGCACTAATTCTACCAATGTTTCTGGGACTTCAAACCACCGCAGTACTGCCCAGATCAGCTTTCTTGGCCCTTGCCATATGCTTTCTCCAAGTCTAGGATTGCCCAAGTTGGACTCTCTCTTCATCTCTAGCTTCTTCTCAATTATCTGTCTTAATGCAAACATCGGGTCAATTGTGCTGCATCCTGATCTGAATCCGAAATGCTCATCTCCCATCTTGCATTCTACTACTCTGCATATCCATTTATCATTCAGCCTTTCCAGAACTTTTATGCAATGTGGTAGGAGTTTGATGCTTCTGTACTGCCCACAGTTGTGGATGTCTCCTTTGTTCTTGTACACTGTCACGAGTATGCTTATTCTCCAATCATCTGGGATACGCCTTTCTCTCCACACTACTATTAGTACCCATCAGGAGCCATTTCTCCCCTATCTCACCCAGCATCTTTATCATATCTGCTGTGACCTCATCTGAACCTGCTGCTTTCCCTGACTTAATTTTCCTTAGTGCTGTTCTTACTTTTTCTAAGTTGGGCTCCTCTTCTTCTCTCACTGTAGGCTGTTTCTGGGGCAGTACAGCTTCTGCGGGGTTTTCTTCATTCAGACGCTGCTGGAAATACTCCTTTCATTTGGCTATGATGTCCTGTGGACTGGTGAGCAGGTTGTTGCTGGCATCCCTTATGAAGGGTGTCTGAATGTCTTCTCTATCTTTCTGTCTTTGCCTTGCAACCTGATATAGTTTCTTTGTGCCCCTTACTGAGTCACCTTCCAGAAGTTGGTAGAGTGCCTCCGATGCCCTAATCTTTGTTATTGCAACTTCTTTCTTAGATTTTTTGTTAGCCAACCAGTAGTCCTTCCTAGCCTTGTCAGTCTTTTCTATCTCCCACTTCTTTCTGCACTCCTCCTTTCTTTTGATGACTTGACTTCCTAGACGTCTGCATTCCACCACCAGCTTTCCTTATGTACCTTATTTCCACAACTGGCTCAGCCACATATATTTTCTGTAGTCCTAACACAAGCTGTTTTTATGTGCTGCCACTCTTCTTCAACTCCACCCATTTCCTCCTCTTCTTGGGGTGCGAGAGCCCTGAGTAATTCCTTGAACTGCTGTACTTTGTCTCCAGTCAACTTTCAGGTATTCAGCCTGGTCTCCGTTGACCTTAGAGCCTTCTCTGACCACTACTTGCACCTGATTGTGGCAACTAGTGGTCTATGCTGTGGGCCAACTGTTTCACTGGGGATGACTTTGCAAAGCAATCATGGATTCTAGCCCAGTGCCTTTTCCTTACTAGGAGGAAGTCTACTTGAGTTGCATGTTGGCTGCTCTTGTATGTGATCTTGTGACTGTCTCTCTTTCTGAACCATGTGTTGGCTACTATCCAGCCATTTGCCAGAGAGAAGTCTAAAATGGCTTATCCTCCTTTATTCATGTTGCCCAACCCATGTGGACCAAGCCAGTCCTCATATCCTGTTCTGTCTGTCCTGATATGTGCATTCAAGTTACCCATTGTCAACACCAATTCATGGTGTCCTGCTTTAACTAGTAGGTCCTGTAACTGCTGTCTGAATGCATTCTTTTCCTCACTATCACAACCCTGCTGTGGGGCATAGGCTGAGATTATGAATACTGCCCTATCATTACACTGGAGTCTGATTGCCATGAGTCTGTCATTAATTCTGATGACATCCCTCACTGCTTTCTGAAGCCTCTCTCTCAGCACAACTTCTACACTATTTCCAGCCTGTCCCCCACCTGAGCAGTACAGTCTGGATCCCAAGCCAAATGGCTTTGCTGCACTGCCCTTCCATCTTGTCTCTTGGATACACAGGATGTCCAGCCTCCTCCATATCATATCATCCACTTCCAAGTTGCATCCTGTCAGTGAGCCTACATTAAGTGTAGCAATTCACAGTTCATGCTTGGCAGGTTGGTTGGTTTTACATCCAGTTTTTGCTCAACACAGCTAACCCAGGTAACCCAGGCTGGGCAACTTGACACTGGCCAGAACAGTAGCTTATTGATCCAGGGCTGCTAGGCTTTATGGCGGGCACACACTGGACAATAGGAGCACATATACCCCTCCCACCATTAGCAAGGGCCCCTGGCGTGGGTCAGAGTAGGCTGGGTCCTCAACCAACTTATCACCGGTAACTACCCATTCCCATTTTTGGTGACATTCGTCAACATGACCAAATCACCTACAGTCATATTTTACACTGTCGAGTGGCAAGCCCTGCCACGGAGCACAGTCTGTGATCTGTGTTCTCCTCCTGATCAAAGGTCAGAATCAAATCTTGTACCTTGTGCAAGGGAGGCAAAGACCTTAACCATTAAGCCATCTGGTCTCTTATTACCACTAAATATGTCCATTTCTTGTGGTCCCATAGAATCAAACTCAATCTCATTCTCTGTCTCAAGTTCATTTTGTTGAAATACTGTAACTTCTGTAACCAAACTTCACATTATTTCCAATGTTTGTCATCCCAACGATTGAATTTCGGTCTTGCTGTCCGTCTTGTATATACATCATTGGTGTATTGTGGGTTCCAGGAGTTTGAGCATTTCTGCTGATAGTTCTTGATATGCTCCG
>NC_056746.1:801140281-801227781 GCF_019279795.1 Protopterus annectens
GAATGAGTTACCTAATACAAGTGCCCTGAAACAAACCATTGGGAGGCAGAGGTACAAGCAACAACTGGCCATGTTTAAAGACTTCCGATCACTGAGGGAATTGACTGCAGACATGCTACCTTTGAAGACTGGTTCCTTTCTAATACAGCATAGCGCAGAAACGCCTAGTGACATAAATGTTGTTGTGATAACCACAAGGGACAATGTTAGTATGATGTGTGAGTCGGAATACATTCTTGCAGATGGTACTTTCCCTATCAGCACAAGTGAATGCAGACAAATATATATGTTACATTGTGCACTTAATGGTGGTGTGAGCAAAAAAGTTGTACCAGTGGTGTATGGGATTCTGCCCAGTAAAAGTGAGGATTGTTATGAGAAGTTTTGGGGTGTAATAATGCAACTGTGCAATGGCAATGAACTCGGACTGTTATCCAACATGGTTCTGACTGATTTTGAATGTGCTGCTGTTAACTGTATTAGGAGGCATCTACCCAATACCTTGGCTAAGGGCTGTTGGTTCCATTTTTGCCAGAGAGTGTGGAGGAACATCTAGAAATTGCAACTGGCAGGTAACTTCAGTAGCAGTTTGTCTTTCGCCATGTTATGCAAGGAGATACCAGCATTGGCATTTGTTGCACCTGAAGATATCAGTACCACCCTTGCAGAAATCGAAGCTGACATGCCAGAGGAGGGTAAGCCACTATGTACCTTCTTTAAAAAAACATACATCCATGGCAGGCCACGTAGGTATGGTATGCGTTGGAATACTTCTGAGAGAGTACCCCCTTAGTTCGATAACTCCTTCTGGAACCAACACGATACCTGTATGATGGGATGCCCACATAGTCAGAATGCAGTAGAGGTTTGGCACAGGAGACTACGAAGTTTAATGGGGAAAAACAAGCTTGTACATGCTGGATATTTTGCATGCAGTACAGCTGCAGCAGAACCATGTGGATGATCTGAGGCGTAGACACCTGCTGTGTCTGCCTTCATCCCTGAAAAGGAGAAGATTGCTTGATAAGGAATCTAGCTTCACTAATTTACTGGCAAAGAGGAATGAGTTCACAGAAAGGGGATTTGTAAAGTTGGTTGCTAAATACTGCTCATTTTCATAAGGATTCATACTCTTCTGTGAATTTCCTGTTGGGGACATTGTTTCATGGTGTTCACATGCATATAATCAACCTATCTTCACGTTTATTATCACACAACGGCTGAGTTCATGGGACACTTCTACTACTCAAACACTGGATGTTTGCTGTACTTTTAGGAATATGGTGGTGTTAGCACTGTTTGCAAGCACGGGAAGTCGGGCGCATTGGTGAATTCGAAAAATGTCGAAAAAAATATTCCACTCTACATTTTTCGACATTTTTTGAATTTCTTGGTTAAGGATTCACACTTACGAGTCTCACAACTGGATATTCGTACATGTCCATTTTGCTGTTCTAAAGGTAAACCGATATTTATACTGCTGAATTAATTCCTTACATTCCAATAAATTTTCCCATTCACCTCCCCTGAAATTCGTTCATACAATATCTATAATCCCAAAATATTTTTTTAGGTTTTGCATACTTCTGCATATTTTCCTAAGGCATTGTTAGGATTCTCCCTTATAATGTCGTAGTTGTGTTCACAAATCCTTTTTCTAAGCATCTTTTCAGTTTTGCCCACATAAAAACTATCACATCTTG
This sequence comes from Protopterus annectens, assembly GCF_019279795.1. Lineage (NCBI taxonomy): Eukaryota > Metazoa > Chordata > Ceratodontiformes > Protopteridae > Protopterus > Protopterus annectens. The sequence goes on from NC_056746.1 coordinate 801,141,985, forward strand.
ACCACATAGCTAAATACAACAATCCTGATGTACCACAATTTTCACCTTTAAATAGAACCTTATAATTTAAACTATTTTTAAAAAAAATAAAATTTATTTTCTAAAATATATGAACACTGTCTACAGGAACCACATTTTAATGCTGATTCCTGGTTTCCTGCTCCATATGGTGTAGTGGTACACTGCTGTGATTGTAGTGCACAGGGTTCTGGGTTCAAGACTTGGCAGGGCTGATTATTTTTGCTACAGTCATCCCTCTCCACAAAGGAGGAGTGTGACTACAGACCCTGTGAACTATCTGCCCATTAGCCTGATGAGTTTGATATGCAAAGCTATGGAATGCATCATCATGGACCTAATAAACAAGGATATAGGGAATCTCCAAACTCTGGATCCCACACAGTTTGGATTTGTGAAGGGTAGATCATGCCTGCTCAACCTGGTCGATTTCTTTGAATCAGTCACCAGAGCTGTGGATGAAGGCAAGGTGGTTCATACAGCCTACCTTGATCTGGCCAAGGCTGTTGATACCATTCCCCACTCAGGAATCATAGAAAAACATACTAAGTTAGGCACCAACCCCTATATCACTAGGTGGGTTGCAAACTGGCTCACAGATAGAACCCACAGTGTGAAAGTAGCTGCCTCCAAGTCAGACTGCTGACCAGTCATGAGTGGAGTCCCACAGGGTTCGGTCCTGGGTCCTCTCCTGTTTGATATCTACTTCTCTGAAGTTCAGGCCAACACAAAGGGACTCTGGCTGACAACATTCACAGACAATTGCAAGTTGGGAGCTATTATTAACTCCCCAAGTCATGATGACAGCCTGCAGAAAGGCCTCACTGAGATCAACGACTGATGTCAGAACCATGGCCTTAAGCTCAATGCCAAAAAATGTGTCGTCATCCCCTTTAGGAAAAACTTGGTTCCCATGAATTACCACATTGATGGTAGTCCACTGAACACAGAAGGCGTTAAAAGAGATCTAAGAACACACTTTGACAGCAACCTCTCTTTTGACCACCACACTGCCACTGTGGTCAGAAAGTCCTTCTATGTGGCACATCACATTACTAAGGGTTTTGCATCCAGGAAGAAAGAGGTCATTGTTTCCCTCTACTCTTCTCTCATTAGCCCAATCATTGAGTACAATGCCCCATTTGGCATGTACCTCACTAGACACCTGCAACAACTGGAGAGGCTGCAAAAGTACCTCAAAAAGATGATCCTCGGCCTTAAATACTTGTCCTATATGGACAGACTCAAAAAACTCCAACTATTCTCGGTCTCATATTGCCTACTTAGAGGCGATCTCTGCTTGACTTACAAAGCCATGTCTGACCCAGCTCTGTTAGAAATGCTACATCCAAAGAAATCCCAATCCCTCCACCCCACATGCTCCAGAGACCTCAACCTCATTATCACAATCAACAGAACATGCTGGAGGGACAGGTTAATATCCCAGAGACTGCCCATGCTATGGAATAGATTTCCCATACATGTCAAACAAAGCACCTCACTGGCTATCTTCAAGAGAAATCTTGATGAATGGATGGGAAATAGAAAATTCACCCCGGGGATCACTCCAGTGGCTTTACTCGACAGAGGCACTGGGAGCTAATGTCAGGTGGCACGATGCCAGGGTAATCCTATGGGCTAGACTTGTAAAGGCTCTAGGGCCATTAGCCTAGTACACACCTATGAACCTATATGTTTGACTCTTTGGTCTGTCCAAGATGTTATTAACAAAAAGAGTTTCATCTCCTTAGGTTCATAGGTAGGTACTAGGCTATCTGCCCGAAGGCATCTATAAGCCTAGCCAGAATGTGATGGCTTTCGCCACCCCCTTAGATTAGTTCCCTGTGCCTCTGTCCAGCACAGCCACTGAAGTGATCCCCAGGGCAAACATTCTGTTTCCCATCCACTCATCAAGGTTTCTCTTGAAGAGTGTTAGGGGCTCTGCCTAATGTAGATTGGAATCTTGTTCCAAAGCATGGGAAGTCTCTGGGACAGGAATTTATCTCTCCAGCACGTCCTATTTATTGTTGTGGTGAGGTTTAGATCCCTAGAGCGTGTAGCTCAAGGGGATTTGGTGTTCTTTAGGTGGAGCATGTCCATTAATTCTGGGTTGAACATGGCCTTGTATGTCAGGCAGAGATCACCTCTGAGTAGGCGGTATGCAACAGAGTACAGCTGGAGTTTCTTCAGTTGAGCTGCATATGGCATCTTTTTGAGGCCAGTAATCATCTTGGTGAGGTACTTCTGTGGTCTTCCCAGCTGTTGGAGGTGTCTTGCAAGGTACATCCCAAATGGGGCATTGTACTCTAAGATGGGTCTGATGAGTGATGAGTAGAGGGGTGCAATAACCTCTTTTGTTCTAGATGCGAACCCTTTTGTGATTAGGTGGGCCACATAGAAGGATTTTCTAACCACTTTGGCAATGTGATTATCAAAGGAGAGATTACTATCCACTTGGGTCCCCAGATCCCTTACTACATCCTCCATATTTAGGGGACTACCACCTATGTGGTAGTTTGTGGGTACTTTGTTTCTTTTCCAAAGGGGATGACTATGCACTTTTTGGCATTTAGCTTGAGGCCATGATTTTGACACCAGGTATCCGTCTCGGTGAGACCCTTTTGGAGGATGTCTGTGTCAGCCGGAGAATCATTATAGCCTCTAGTTTGCAGTCGTCTGCGAACTTGGTCAGCCATAGTCCTCTTGTGCTTGCCTGTACCTCTGAAAAGTATATACCAAACAGGTGGGGTCCCAGGACCACTTGTAATCGGTTTAGAGTTGGACCTAGATCCCGCAACTCTTACCGTGTGGGTTCTGTCCATGAGCCAGCTGGCAACCCATCTCGTGACGTAGGGGTTTATGTTCAGGCTGGTGAGCTTGTCTATAATACCAGAATGGGGAATGGTGTCAAAGGCCTTTGCGAGGTCTAGGTAGGCTGTGTGGACCACCTTTCCCTTGTCTATAGCCTTGGTGACTTTCTCAAAGAAGTCCACCAGGTTTAGGAGGCATGATCTGCCCTTGACAAAGCCGAACTGGGTAGGGTCAAATGTTTGGAGGTTCCCAATGTCTCTATTAATGAGTTCCATGATGATGCACTCCACAGCCTTGCAGACCAGGCTAGTCAGGGCGATAGTTCTTGGGGTCTGTTGTGGCTCCACCTTTGTGGAGCAGGATAACCACTACTGTGCACCACTCTTTGGGTATGCTTCCTGTGGAGAGGCTCAGTTTGAACAGTGTGTTTAGGTGAGGGGTTAGTTCATTTTGGAGCTCGTGTAAGACGCAGCCTGGGACACCATCCGGTCCCACTGATGCTGTGTTTTTGGCTTTGGAAAGGGCTGTTTTAACCCATGTGTCTGTGATTTCAGGGGGGGGTCTACATTCTTCTAGAATGGTTATGGGCCCTTTTGGGGGTGAGAGAGGGGTGAAGTTTGCACTGAACCTGTCTGCCAGGAAGTTGGCAATAGTCGGTTTAGAGTATTTTGTGTCATTCTGCACTAACTCAGAGCAGATGTGAGAGTTGCCACTTAGATTCTTGACATAGCTAAAGAATGCCTTGTGGTTATCTTTGGAGTCCTGGGCAATTTTCCTTTCAAAGCTAGCCTTGGATGATTTTATGAGGGATCGTAGTTTCTTGCTGACACTGATCAGGGATATCTTCCCTTCTTGGGATTTTACTCTTTTCTGTACTAGTTTCCTCCTTCTATTGTATAGTTTGTTTATGGCAAGGGTCCACCAGACTGGATTCCTTTTCTTGGAAGAGTGAGTCTTGGTTTTGCTTGGGATAGCGCAATTCATGCATTCTTGTAGGTGCTCATAGAGTGCATTAATAAAGGATTCTGTTGTTTGGACAGTGTTTTCCTTTAGCATGGGGGCTTTGAAACTTTCCCCCTCAGACTTAAGTAACGTGAAGTTTGCTTTTGAAAAGTTTTTCATGGTGATTTTCTTGACCGGGGGTGGGGGCGGAATGTGGATATCCAGAGTGACTAGTTTATGGTCAGATCTAACCAGCGAGGGGTTGACCTCCAGTGTGGAACACCAGTCACCCATGTTGGTGATGACCAGGTCCAATATGTTGTCACCTCTAGTGGGGGTGTTGACCAGTTGATCCAGGGCGTTTTGAGTTTATAAATTCTAGGAAACGGGCAAGGGAGTTAGTACTTGAGTAGTTCTCCCAGTTAATGTTTGGGTAATTGAAATCACCCAGTATTAGGGTCTTAAGTAGGACCTTCATATTTTCCAGTGTTTCCAGGAACGTGGAATGGGGGTCCTAGGACATGGTGGGTGATCTGTAGCAAGCTACAATTTGAATTGCAGTTTTGCCCGTTGTTAGTTGCACATGGATGATCTCTGAAGCATCATGCTGTGCCACTAACCTGGAGGTGTGGGTATCCTTGATGAATATGGATACACCCCCACCTTTTGTATTTCGGTCCATGTTCTGTGGCTGAAATGTATGGTATGAGTTGTAGCCTGGTAGTGCTGGGGTGCTCTCTGGAGCCTTAAACCAGGTTTCTGTTACTGCACAGATATCGATTTCCTCCATACCGAGGAGTGCCTAGACCGAGTGCATTTTGAGGTTTAGACTTCTGGCATTGAGTAGCATTACCCTCAGTTTTTGGTTACTTGTGCTATTTACAGAAGTGGGTTTGTCTTTTGAGCCTTGCCTAAAAAAGGCACTATGGGGGTGGCAAGAGCCTTGGCCAGTATCAAAAGCCTAAGGGTGACAGGTGTAAGCCATCTCTTGTGAAGCAGCAAGGCTTGACGAACATGTCATCCCAGGCGGACAGACACCGGATCCCCTTTGAATGACACCTGAAGCTTAGCCAATTGTTGAAATTGATAATTTTTTTCTTTATACTGTGGTATCGTTCTTGGTGAGGGCAGGATGCAATTCAGGGTCAGGATCATACCGGCCTGGGCTACGTGATCAGAGAGCTCTTCCATGTCTCTTTTCATGAAGTCCAGGGGGGTATGTCTCAGGTCATTCACACCAACATGGACAACGACAGAGTGGTATTTGTACTTGTTCTGGAGTGACCTGAGTGCTTTTGTTATCTGGTGGATCCTGGCATCCAAGAGGCAGCTAACAGTAACCTTCTCCTTGTTCAGCCTAGTGAGCGGGACGTCAGTATGCCTGACTATAGAGTCACCTATTACTAGTGTGTTGGGTATGTTATTTTGCCTTAAGGGCTGTGATTGTGTGGCACACTGAATTTGTGAAGTATGTGTTTCATGGTTTGTGTTGAGGGGGGGAGGTTGCTTGGATGTCTGCTTTGGAGGTCTCTGTTGCTTTTGCAGATTTTTATTTAGAGCCTCTGAGTATGTTTTTGTGTATTTATGTTTTTTGCTGGTGCTGGTTTAATAGGTCTATGTGAGACTGGTGGTGTGATGCAAGTTATTCCCTTCTCCTCTTGACTGTCTGATCCAGTCTTGGGCTGAATGTACTCTGCCTCCAGTTTAGCTGTATAATCACATTTCTCGCATGTATTAGTGTTTGGTGGCAGAAGGAGAGGGTTGTCTGTGTACATGAGGCAGTTGTAACATTGCTTCAAAATGCCCAGATTCACCAGTTGGACTGGAGAGTACACCTGAAACTGCCCTTTGGACATGTCTAGATAGGTAAATTGAACTGTTTTACTGATTGGCTGGTAGCGAAGAATAGAGAGCCTTTTCCTTCTTGACAGTACAGGGGAGTCTAGTGCTAGGGTTTATTAGTGCTTGTTATGAGTTTTGAGCAAGTGCTGGGCTGAGAAATTAATGGTTTGAGCACATAAGTTGAAAGTTTGTTTAGTTCAAGGGAAAATTTGAAGAGGAGACTTTGTGGAGCCGGGAATAATTAAACCCTACCTAACCGCCACTGCCCGGCATGCAAAACCTAGCAAATGTGTTTTTTTATAGCAGGGAAATGAAAAAGATAGAAATTAATCCAAAATGGCCAATAAACTACTGATTTCTGGGCTGAAACCACTCCTCAAGGGACAGATAGGCTGCTCAAAGCTCCCCTCTCTCACAGGTGAACAGAGAAACTTCCTTCCACCCAAGTAAGGTATGGGCAAACACAGAAGCTTGTACCATAGCCCTGAATTCAGCAGTAACCTGAAAACTGGACTATACTAGCTTAGAAAGGCGGGAAACAAGTATTTTTTTTCTTCAGAAAATAAAGTGCATAAAATCAAAAAAACACTTTAAATGCACAGAAATGGCTATCGCACTTGAGTGTGTAGCCTACAACAGTTAAACAGATAATTTAAACACAAAAAACGACTTTGTTAACGTGCAGGCAGTAAAATAAGTACAACACATAGCAGAAACAAGCTTTTTAAATCACAGAAATGCTAAAAATCGGCGTTTTAGGCAGAATTACGTAAAGACAGCAAGAAAATGCAGAAAAATGATACTTAATCACTCCAAAAGTCACTCTTTTGTCTCACTGCTGCTGTAGAACTCTGCAGGACACCAGGCAGGATCTTGCTGAGCTGTATACAAGTGCAAAAACTGAGCAAATGCGTTTTTTATAGCAGGGAAATGAAAGCGAGAGAAACTACCCCAAAAAGGCCAATAAACTACTAATTTCTGGGCTGAAACCACTCCTCCAGGGACAGATAGGCTGCCTGAAGCTTCCCTCTCTCACAGGTGAACAGAGAAACTTCCTTCCACCCAAGTAAGGTAAGGGCAAACACAGAAACTTGTACCACAGCCCTGTATTCAGCACTAACCTAAAAATGGACTACACTAGCTTAGAAAGGTGGGAAACAAATATATATATATATATATATATATTTTTTTTTTTTTCAGAAAATAAAGCAGATACAATAAAAAACACTTTAAATGCACATAAATGGCTATCACACTTGAGTGTGTAGCCTACAAGAGTTAAACAGATAATGTAAACATAAAAATAACTTTGTTAAAGTGCAGGCAGTAAAATAAGTAGAATATGTAGCAGGAACAAGCTTTTTAAATCACAGAAACGCTAAAAATCGGCGTTTTAGGTGGAATTAGCTAAAGACAGCAAGAAAATGCAGAAAAATGATACTTAATCACTCCAAAAGTCACTTTTGTCTCACTGCTGCTGTAGAACTCTGCAGGACACCAGGCAGGATCTTGCTGAGCTGTATACAAGCGCAAATGCGTTTTTTATAGCAGGGAGATGAAAGAGATAGAAATTAGCCCAAAATGGCCAATAAACTACTAATTTCTGGGCTGAAACCACTCCTCCAGGAACAGATAGGCTGCTCAAAGCTCCCCTCTCTCATAGGTGAACAGAGAAACTTCCTTCCACCCAAGTAAGGTTTGGGCAAATCTATCTACAATATCAGTGCCCTTTAAAAACTTCCAATTACTTTTAATACTGTTTTTAATGTCCCTGGAGCTACCACTGTATGCCACCACACATGTTGTCCTAAATTTACCATCATTACTTGCCAAGTGAAGTTTAACTTCCTCATTCCCTAGAGGACGCTTTCCCAAAAGTGATTTGCATTTAGTACCCAGAGATCTTTCACTTCCTTGAGAATGTCACTCACCATTATCTCTGGGTATCCCCTCTCAAGAAACATTAATGTTAAAATGTTCACTTCTGTTTCTAAGTCTTCTCTTGTAGACGCCATCCTAGCTACCTTAATAGCCTGACCTTTTGTTTAATTCCTCTTAAAGGAATAGGAGTGGGGACTAGTATAGTGCAAGTACAAGTTGCTAAAAGTGGGCTTCCTGTATATTTTACATTTAAAACCAGTATCAATAAGACTGATATTAATGTCCACATAATTCAATTTTCCTTATCAAAATTAAAAGTGAATTTCAGGAAACCAATAGAACTATGCAAAAAACAATAAAATCATTAATTTTATCATCGGGTCAACTTCATAAAATGAATATATCATCCAAACATATTAGCTATATTTTAGTATATTTAAAAAATTCAGAAGTAAAAACCTTGTTTTTCCTCCCATGCCAAAAGGACCACATTGGCATATATGGGACCACAGGCTATGTCCATGGCAACACCTTTAACCTGCCTAAAATTTTCACCTTAAAAATGGATGAAATTATTTTCTAAAACTAGGGTAGCAAAATCCAATAAAAGCGTAATGTCCTCTCCAGATAAAAATCCCTGTTACTACATGTTTTTAAGCATTTCCAACTAAATTTCTACTTAAAAATGTGATGCAAAATTAAATCAGGAAAGGAGTCAATGGCCCTGTTTCCTAGAATAAAATTATATTTTTAAAGAATAAGGGATATTTAAACATTCCTGATCTGTATATAAATATATATATATATATATATATATATATATATATATATATATATATTACAAATTTCTGCAGTGAAAATGAAGGTGCAAACCTATAGATTTGTATGAGCAAATATGGGAAAACTGGAAAAGAATAATAGGGCTGACTAACAACAATGTGGACATGTTTGAGAGGCTTTCATTATGGCTGTATTCGGCTATAAGACCTGAACCCCTTTATGTGATAAAGTGAAACTGTAGTGACTTTGCATGATACATTACAGAAGTTGGCCTCTAATTCCTGGCCAACATGTTTCTTGCTCAATGAAGATATTAAAGTGGTTGTTTAGGTTTAAGGAATTGGAAAGACAGGAAAATAAAAGTCATGTTTTGGGAACAATTACGATTTTGCTTTAAATGAGGCATCTGGCTGCAGATTCAACAAAGGTTTGAGTTATGCATTTTTTAAGCCGGAGTGCAATGGGTTGAGTAAAGCAGAAAGCAATTTTAGATTCACTTCCATCCTTGACAAATTTTATACTGGGCATAAAACCACGGTTTTCAAGGGATTGATAAGTCAGACAAACCTTTGAGAGTCTTAGATACCGACATTATGGGTAAGATATGGCAAGACTATAGTGCTCTGATAGATGAAGATGTTGTTGGGAACAACATAGTAATGGATCTGTCAATTAACAAGATATGCCACCAAATCAAAGGGGTTTAAAAGCTTTAGGTTCATAGGTTCATACTAGGCTATCTGCCCTAGGGCATTTATAAGCCTAGCCAGAATGTGTTTGGCTTTCGCCACCCATTTTAAATTTATTTTGCTATGCCCTTTTTCGAGGTTAGTATAGGTTCATAGGTGCATACTAGGCTATCTGCCCTAGGGCATTTATAAGCCTAGCCAGAATGTATACTGTATAATGTATATGTATATTGTATATGTATATAATGTATAATGCATATTTACATGTAAATACCCAGATGAGCATTTTTACACTATGTAAATGCAAAGAAGGACGTTTCCAAATACAGACTCTGACTATTACAGATATGTGGACAGGAGTACTTGGTAATTGGGAGCATATTTTGGGTTATGTCCAAGTTCATTTATATTTAAGACTGATTTTGAAAATCTTGTAACAATGGTAATGCAGAAAAACATAAGGCTTACCTCAAATGTTAATATTACTAGAATATGATAAACATTTAAAATGTATGACATTAAAATTGATAACATTATATCATCTAGCGGTAGCTGAGGTCACAGAATTTATGAAAAAATTTGACTGCAGAGCCGTACTCTCGAAAGAAATGGACTAGCATGCAAATGGATGGTTACTGTGGAGAATGTATAAGGATGCATCTGGTAGTTAATACTATTCAATCTCTCTGATAAATGTAAATTGATATGTAATAACTGATGTTACATTGTTATTGATTTTAAGATGGATTAGGTCAACAATTGCAATTAAGGATTTAGGAATTTGAAAAGAAGATCTACCTCCATTATACAAGTCTCTGGCTTTCAGTCATGTCTCTTTTGCTATTTATCAGCTTTTTGTTTAGACCTAACCGAATTTGTTATGATTTTTTCTTTAAATTGTTACCAGCTGACTACATGCTGGAAGACAGGTTTTAAACAGGTGTCAGGAAAGTCTGGAACCAAAAGGCCAAGTATCAAAATGACAGCATGTAGCTATATGTTATGTTAAATGGAACAATACTTAAATATGGCATACAGACTAAATAACTTTTCAAATTTGCTATTTAAATGTTTGGATGGAATGAATGTCTATTAAAAAGGAGAAATATGATATTATAAGTCAGTTGTTATTTCAATTAAAAAAAAATCTCTGAGCCGAATATCTGCCCCACATCTTTATCTTGCAAATCTCTCTGCCAATTTTCTCATCTAGCCTGTGCTACTTCTATGATGTCCTATTCCTGGATACCTTTATTTATCATTTTATTTCATTTTTTTCATACCATATTACAACAGATAGTTTCTTGCAGTATTGATCTACTAGAGACTTGATTCCTTCATTTTTTCCTGGGATTTTATAGGGTTTCTCTGGTGCTAGTGGCTAACCAAGTAGCATACTCACCTTTTGAGCTAGAAAACAATAATGAGGGTACTGTCCCCACACTAGGTGCTTGTATTCTTTATTCCAGAACTGAAAGTACAGTAAAGAGGGTAAGGGGTCATACACTCTTGACTGTGCCCTTCTTTGTGTGAGACAATAAACCAAGGTCCCATCTGTCTGAGTTGGTGGTAGCTCAGGTGGATGTAAAAGATCCTACAGCACTTAAAATGAGTAGGGGAAGCTCCCTGGGGCCCTGGCTAAATTTCCCCTAGTCAGTGCAAATATCATCTTGAGTCTCCCCTGTAATCTGATCACTGGCCTAGTGGGAGCAAGCTGATCAATACACAAGTATAAATAAAATGAATAAATGTAAATAAATGATGTGTGATCTTTCAATGCATGAGAATTTTTAAGGATTGATTGCAATGTCTGTACATTTTAATAAAGTTACAAATTTGATGATGATCTATAAGGACATATCTACAACAGCTAAGGTTAAAGATTGTGTAGGAACTTACCATGGTACACGATGTTTGAGTGGGTCACTGCTGCAACAGCACTGACTAGTGAGATTTCTGCTGCAGAAGGCTCAACATCTGACCCTCCTTCTGAAGTTTTGCACCCATCCTCTCCCAGCCTGGGTGAATACCTGCCTCTGTGTGAGATCAGTACAGTCATAGTACAAAGGGGGCTTCAGCCCTTACCATCTTTAGCTTTTATTTGCACATGTCCCAACTGGGAAAATTCCCAAATCTGGAGTCAGGGTTTGGCTCTAACCAGTGCAGGGTCCTTTACACTACGCCCTAATAACACGGGGCCAGGGAATACAAGACTTCTATAGAACCTGGGGTCCCCCATGTCTATACAGAGTGGAGCAGGCCTGAGGACATGTGATGAGAAAGGGGTTTAAGAAATATGAGGGTACTCAAACCCATCTCTTAAATACTCAAAAGAAGGGGTGAGGGAAACATGTACTGCAACAGTAACTGACTTAAACACCCACCATTATAAGTTCCTACACAACTGTACTACCTTCTTCATATGGATTACTGTTACAGCAGTAATAACTACTGTGGCAATTCCAGGTATGGGAGGTTGTAGTATTAGTTGGAGTGGGCTGCAATATGCCCTGAAGGATGGCATTGGCAAACTCTGCCCTTGAGGCAAAAGGCCACATGGACCAGTGGTCATAAACTCAAAATGAGTTGAGGGTCATTTGAGGTTGTCTACATTCAGTTGTAGGCTGGTGACAAAAATTAGAAGTTATGTACTTACCATAACGTTCCATCTGAGTAGGTGGATTCATTTGTCTGCAACCTGTGGGTTATGGATCCGATATCGGATCCGAACCGGCATGGTTTATCCAGCTATGGATCCGAGCTCCTAGCTCCTCCCCTCACCCATAATGCCCTGCTCTCCCTACATGACCTCAGATCAAGTTTGCCCTGAATCAAAATACCCTGGAAAGGATAACACATAATATGCAGGAAACTGACAAGGCCAGGGGGATAGGAGGGCGGGATGGTTGCAGACAAATGAATCCACCTACTCAGATGGAACGTTATGGTAAGTACATAACTTCTAAATCTGAAGTAGGAGATTCATTTGTCTGCAACCTGTGGGACAGAGTCCCCAGCTACCTGAATCTTGGGCCGTCATGGAAGGATATTCCGGAGCACAGCCAAAGGATGCTCTACCTCTAGATGTGATATCCAGCTTGTAATGAGAAATAAAGGTATGGGATGAAGCCCAAGTGGCTGCTGAACAAATGTCATCCAGAGGAATCCTAGCCTTAAAGGCCGCTGAGGTAGAAACTGACTGAGTTGAATGGGCATGGACTCCCTCCGGTGCGGGCCTCCCAGAGGCTTGATAAGCTAGAAGAATACACTGCGAAATCCAGCGTGACAAGGAGACTTTGGAAATTGGCTTACCCAGGTTGAATTTGGCAAAGGAAATGAATAACTGGTCGGGTTGCCTATGACCAGCTGTCCTGTTAAGATAAAAACGAAGCTGCCTGTGAACATCCAAAGAATGCAGCTTGTATTCGCCCTTGTTCTGATATTTAGGAAAGAAAACAGGGAGGTTAATGGACTGATTTATGTTTGCTTCTGAAGCTACCTTAGGAAGAAAGGAGGGATTGGTCCTGAGGTATACGCGGTCCGGATGGAAGACCAAGTAAGGAGGCTTTGAAGATAAGGCTTGAAGTTCAAACTCTTTTGGCAAGTAATGGCTACTAAGAAAGCAGTCTTGAGGGATAAAAATTTAAGATCTACTGTGGCCGCAGGTTGAATGGGGGAGCGGTCAAGGCCTGAAGAACCAAAGACAGATCCCAAGGAGGAACCGCTTGCTTGACAGGGGGCCTAAGGAGAAAGGTGCCTTTAAGGAAGATTTTACACAATTTGGCAGACATAAGTGGTCCAGAGTCATGACCAACATAATAGTGAGAAATGGCCGCAAGCTGCACTTTGACCGTGGAACTACTGGCACCATCATTAAAGAGAGTGGTTAGGAAGTCTAGCACCAGAGGAAGGGGAACCGTGAAGGGATCTAGACCTTGCCGCTCCGCCCAAATGGAGAATCGTTTCCATTTACTGCAGTAAACATTCCTGGTAGATGGTTTATGAGCCGCTACCAGGATGGCCTTAACGGGAGACGAGATACCGGGAGTCCTAATTAGGAGTGGAACTGGAGCAGCCAAGCAGTTAGCTTCAGGTTGTCCAGATTCGGAGTTGATAGGTTCGATGGATGCGATATCAGATCCGGAATGGGATCTAGAATCCAAGCTGGATTCACCGAGTGAGACCTTAGGAAAGGGAACCAGATCTGTCGAGGCCAGAATGGGGCAATGAGGATCATTCTGCACCCCAACCGAGAGGCTTTCTGAAGAACTTGGAGCATAAGAGGCAAAGGGGGGTAAGCATAAAGAAGACCGGGAGGCCAAGCATGCACCAGAGCGTCTCTCGGGGAATCCCCTGGAGGAGGGATTAGAGCGAAAAAACTGTCGCACTTGGTGTTTAAGGGAGATGCAAAAAGATCGCAACAAGGAGTTCCCCACCATGCGAAGATACGTTTCGCTACTTGAGCATTGAAAGACCATTCGTACGGGGAGAGAATGGTGCAACTGAGCTTGTCCGCCAGGATGTTGGACCGACCCGGAATATGCGTTGCGATGAGAAAGCGGTTGGTGGAGATCGCCCATTCCCACACTCTCATGGCTTCTCGACATAAGGGATAAGACCTGGTTCCCCCGTTTGTTGATGTACCAGACCACCGACATGTTGTCTGACTGAATCGCAATTGTTCCCAGGGGAAGAAAGGCCTGAAGTGCTTGCAACGCCAAGAGCACTGCTCTCATCTCTAGAATATTGATATGCAGGGAGGTCTCTGATTCGTTCCACGTGCCTTGGACCGTCCTGCCTGCAAAATGCCCCCCCCCACCCGAGGCGGGAGGTGTCCGTGGTCACCGTGGCGAGAGGAGGAGAAGCACAAAGGGGGCGGCCTCCGTGGAGATCCTGTGAGTGGAGCCACCACAAGAGGGACCGCTTGCAAGCCTTGCTGATCGCAATGGGATGATGCAGAGGTAGAGCAAGGTAAGACCACTGAACTTGAAGTGTCCACTGAAGGACACGCATGTTGAACCTGGCGAGAGGAAGAAGAGATATTGCTGCTGCCATGGACCCTAGAGCCCTCAGGACCAATTCCGCCAGAACAGAGCTGGAGTGGAGGATGGCCCGCACCTGGAGTCACAAATTCTGAACTCTGTCGGCTGTGAGGAAGGCTCTTAACTCCCTCGTGTCCAACCTGGCACCTATAAAATCTATCAACTGAGTAGGGGCCAGGTTGGATTTTGCTACATTTATCGTGATGCCCAAGCGGGGAGCTAGATGAAGAAAAGAGTCTTGCGCCAATGATAGTAGATGCCTTGTTGGGGCGGTAAGGAGTCAGTCGTCCAGGTATGGGAAGACCTGCACCCCCTGAAGCCTCAGGTGGGCCGCAAACACTGCCAATACTTTGGTGAACACCCTGGGGGCTGTGGTGAGACCAAAGGGAAGGACCCTGAACTGGTAGTGACTGGCTCCCAGCCAGAAGCGAAGAAACCTCCTGGAACGTCTGTCCATTAGTATGTGGTAGTACGCATCCTTGAGGTCTATAGAGCACATCCAGTGATTCTCTCCCAGAAGGGGGAGGATGGATTGCAAGGTGACCATCCGGAACTTCTCCTTGGGAACTGCCAGGTTTAACAGGGACATGTCTAAAATTGGTCTTAGGTCCCCCGTCTTCTTTGGCACTAAAAAGAACCTGGAGTAGAACCCTGATCCGATCTGGTCTGGGGGGACGGGCTGGATGGCTCTTTTCCCCAGCAGATGGCCAATTTCTGCCGAAGCGGCCTCCCACTGACCGGGTGGAACGTCGGGGAGGGATTTGAATTTTGGAATGTGATGAAAGGGGATCTTGTATCCTCTGGATATAATGCGGAGGACCCAGCGGTCTGATGTTATGGACTCCCATGCCGCTAGGTGCTCCGAAAAACGTCCCCTGACTGCCTCCAGAGTGGAGCAGTCGGGCAACCCTTCAGGGCTGCTGTGCGGGCCGTTCAGAGAAAGGTTCTCTGGACCCAAAGTTCCTGGGAGCCCCTTTGCCCCTGGGGCGGCGTCCTCCCTGTCCTCCTCTGCCACGGAAGGACTGGTTGTCCGGAGCGGGTTGGGATTTCTGCGACTTCCGGAACCACATCTTCTTCTGGCCTTTTTGGTTCCTAGAGTAGGACCTCTGGGGCACCGAGAAGCGAATTCCGACGGCAGACAGCGTCTTCCCATCCTTTTCGCTCTGGGTCAAGGTGTCGCGAACCGTCTTGCCAAAAAGGGCAGAACCATCGAGAAGAGCTCCGTGAAATCGCAATGGCAGAGCCAGGCCTGGTGTCTCGTGACTAGGCCTACTCCTGCAGCTCTAGCGGCTCCCTCAGTAGCATGGGACAGCAACCGCATAGAGGTATTCATCACGGATCGAAGAGTGGCCATATGGGTGGAGTGCAAAAGTTTGTCCTCCTCAGACATGGACTCAGGGGGGGATGCAGCGTATTCCTTAATAAGATTGCGTTGCATCCTGATCACATGTGCCAAGTAGTTGAGCGCCCTCACTGAGAAGGTCGCAGAACTAAATATTTGCTTCCCCAAGCAGTCCATCATCCGAGACTCCTTGCTCGGAGGGTGGACTGAGGGACTCTCCTGAGCGAGTTCCCTCTTGGTGGCTGCTGCCGTCAACATGGCATCTACAGGGGCCCTTACTCCAGTGGGCACGGTCGGCAGGGGGGCTAAGGATTCGGTCTGGCCTTTTGGGGATTGGCTCCACGGTGTCCGGTTCCTTCCACGCCCTGGTGGTAATGTGGTCCACCAGGGGGTCGGCAGGAGGGGACACCCAAGAGGGCCCACTTCAAATGCCTCCAAGAACACGGACTCGTCCGAGGAAGACTTGGGGGCAGACCACATTTCCATGATGTCTCCAAAGGAGACATCCTCGGGTGATCTTGGGGAGCCTTCCTTCCTCCAAATCCGTGTCTTCAGTTAAAGACTCGGGAGTCTATGTGCCTCCTTATGTTTGCGGGGCTTCCTCGGGGCTGTCCGAGGCCCTGCAGCAGTGTCTTGTTCCAAAGGAACAGCTTGGGGGCTGTCCCAGTGGCGGATGGTGGAAACCTGACCCAGTGCAGATGGAAGCAAGTGCCGGGGGTCCAGAAGCCTTCAACAGAGCCCTCTCCACTACATCAAAAGCTGAGGGGGAGCCAGCCTCGACCAAAGGATCCTGACAATCGGATCCGAGGGACCAGTGCGCTCCGACACAGAAGGCACACTGAGTCCCCAGATCGCTTGCAGCCAGGCTCCGAGAGGTCGGATCCGAAACACTCGAGGGCAGGGTCGGATCGTACCTAGTACTATCAGTGCCGACCCACCCCTCCGAAACTGCCCGGCTCCGAACATGGGTAGCGGGTCGGAGAAGGAGCTATAGGCTTGAAAAATGGGGTCGAGCTCCCAGGCAGGAGCACTCCCATCTGCATCTGGGCCTGGATGAACCTTCTCATCATCTGGTCCAGATCAGAAAGGCTATACGTGGATCTCGAAGAGGCTACCGAGGTAGGCCTTGAGTGCCTCCTCGATAGCCTCTCTCCTCCTCCTCAGGCCCGGTGAAAGCAGACGGAGAGCTGGCGGGGCTGAAACGGAGGTCTCGGCCCGCCTTGTGGTGCTTCTCTCCGGTCCTTTTTCTTGCCTCTCTCTCCTCCAACCCAGCAGTGGGAGGTTGAGTCCCAGGTGGAGGAGGGAGGAGGGAACCGAGGCCAGAGTCCAGGAGAAGTCCCGCCATGACCAGCTTCGACCTCCGCTCCTTCAATGCCCTGGGGTTGAACCCTGCACAAATGGAACATCCAGAAGAGAGGTGTTCAACCCAAAGTGTGGCCATCAGCAGGGGATAGCTTATGGCCACACTCGGAGCACTTGGAGAATACTGCCTTAGGGGCTTCTGACATAATAAAGTCTTTCTTTTTTTTTTACAAAGAAAAAACAAAAGACAGAGACTAGTACTAAACTAGTACACACACAAGGCCCCACACAATACAGTCACACAGAAACTCCGACCGGTATAAACTAAAGTTTTAAAATTAAAATTTTAAGCTGAAAGTATCAAATTATAAAGGGGAACCTAACACAATCACTCAAATATCACAACAAATACTCAAATTAAAGCTTTCTTTAAGTACAAAAAAACACTTAGCTGAAGAGCTCAGAATCCAAGACCTGGTTACCAGAAACTAGATCTGAGGTCACAGGGCATTATGGGTGAGGGGGATCCATAGCTGGATAAACCATGCTGGTTCAGATCCGATATCGGATCCATAACCCACAGGTTGCAGACAAATGAAACTCCTACTTCAGATTGGAAGTTATGTAGTTATTATAATGCTAGGTCATTTTCATCCCTAGTCCATCTGATTCACTTTATGGGACAGAGACACTTATCATATCCAATACACTAGTGTTCCTAGTCTCATTCTCTTTCAAAGAATTCCCACAATGCACCTGTCTTCCCCAAGACTGAGTCTGCTACATACTCAGGAAGGACTGTAGGAACATACAGAACAAGTGACTGCACTGAGAAAGGAGGATGGAAGACAAAGATGGAAAGGCTTCAAATAGGTCTGCAGGAAGGCAAAGATGGAAAGGCTTCAAATAGGTCTGCCAAGTCCCTCTGAAAGGATATAACAGTTTTGTAAGGAGATGGTGGGTGGATGGGTTGTCAAATCAGTCAGACTAGGGATAAAATGAATCCAGTGTTAAAGTAAGTACATAACTTCATATCCTATATCATCCAGTCTTGTTTTAATTTCTGGGACATAACCCCCAAGCTACCTGTTGCTCCAAGGTGGAATCATGACAGGATACCCTTAAGGACTGTAGCTCCAAAAGAGGCTCTGGATCTAGAGATGATATCCAACTTGTAATGTTTAGCAAATGTATGCAACAAATGTATGCAACATTGATGAGGTTGTTGCTACAGACAAGTTCCTAAGGAATGCTACAGAAGCTGAGACTGGTCTGGTGGAATAAGCTTTCGGCTTGGAAGGTGATGGCTTGTTTTTACATGAATGCACCAAAGAATTAGTCTCAGCGCCATCTGGACAGGGTTATTTTAGAGACTTTTTTGACCCAGTCTGGACAGAGTAAAGGACACAAACAACTAAAATCTTTTATTTATGGATTTGATTCTGTGAAGGAAGAAATGTAGCTGTCTGTGAACATCTAGCATATGCAATATGTATTATCCTTTGTTAGTATGGTTTGGAATGAACACCAGGAGTTAAGTTGGTTAGGATGACACTTTTGGTATGAAAGAGGGGTTAGTTCTTAATGAGACTCTATCTTTGTGGAACAAGACATAAAGAGAAATAGAATAAAGTGCCTGTAACTCTTAAATCTTCTTTGCTGAAATGATACCTACCAAAAACAGGGTTTTCTGTGATAGATAATTTAGGTCTACAAATGATGTTGGCTCAAAGGGAAGTTGTCTTAAAGTTGCTAGTATAAAACTGAGGTCTCAATGTCACACAGGGGACATAAGAAAAAAGTTCCTTTCAAAATGGTTCAGTATAATTTGTGGGACACAAGTGAGGAAAAAGAGAATCCAGTGTGGAAATTGGACTAATAGTCAAACAGCTAGAACCAAAATGAAACAAGGAAGAGAGGAAATGTGGAACTGATAGAATTGGGACAAAGAAGGGTCCAAATCCTTGGTTTGAGTTCCATACAGAAAGGAGTTTCCACTCATTCTTATAAATTTTAAATGTGGATTCTTTGAGATGATAATAATATTTGATTTGTACTCTGGGAAAGTGCAGGATCCTAGACCCTTCCTGGAATTGGAAATACCATGCAGTTAGCTTGAATGAATGTAAGTCCAGGTGAGGCTGGCCAGATGGGGGAGATAATACATCTGCTTTCATATCCAGAAGCCATGGCGAACAAAGAAAATTAATCAGCTGTTTGTATCTGACCGAAAAACTGCCAAATGTCACAGTTTAATTTTCCTTGAATTTTTCAGAACAAAAGTCATGATCCTCTAGTTGTCTGATAAACGCAGTTTATTACGTACATGCAGTGAGCAGCAAACTATAATAGAGGTAGCAGCATAAGGTCATATATTACTGCAACTGTCCTGAATCACAGTTCATAGGTTCATGGGCAAATACTAAGCTAGCCGCCTTGTGGGCTATTTTAAGTATAGCCAATTTCCATTTCAGTGATGAGAATCAAACTCTGCACCTTGGGACTGCAATGTAAACACCTTAACCATTATGCCAACCCCAACAGTGGTGATGAACTGACTCAGATCGAAGCTTCTGTAACTGAAGTCTGTAAACTGAATACTCAGACGTCTGTAACTCTAAAGACTGGAGTGAACTGAAATGAACTTTATTTGCTTCTGTAACTTCTGAACTGACTTCTGTCTGAAAAGTATCTTAATACAAAAACTCTGTAAATCTCCTCTGTCAGTTATACATACCTCCTTAACCTTGGTTCTCAAGCCTTGTTCTATCTAAAGATTCATTGTTGCAGGAGCCTAACCTGTGAATGTCTCCTGTCTGTTTCCATTTCTGCAAGGTCATAGCAAAAATGTTCCCTAGTTGTGCATGTCTTGTAATATTCCCTTAGGAAGCTGTAAGCTCTGCAGGTCTCATGCTTATCAGTCTCTTGGCATGAAGATTATTCACTGAAACATTCCTTTTTACTGAAATGGCATTTATTGAAGCTGTACGTAAAAATGTGAATTATAAAATGTAGATAGAGGCATGATTTGTACTGCAGTACTGCAAACTAAACAAGGATATACATTTTGAGCCTCAAGAGCAGGAGCACACTCAAGCTAATCTGCAGTCTGCGGCTACCACTCCATCCATACAGTATAAGAAGGAATCAGTACTGCAAACTAAACAAGGATATACATTTTGAGCCTCAAGAGCAGGAGCACACTCAAGCTAATCTGCAGTCTGCTGCTACCACTCCACCCATACAGTATAAGAAGGAATCAGTACTGCAAACTAAACAAAGATATACATTTGAGCCTCAAGAGCAGGGTCAGTCCACCCAGGCATTCTACTTGTATGTTTTATGAGAGTGAAGCTATTACATTAGCAGTATTTCTTAGTAGTTCTCAGCTTGCTAATAAAACTGACTGTTGTAGTCTTGTGCCCCCCCCCCCCTCGCTGGTACAGTAATCCTAACTGTCCAATAGACAGTATACATTTAATTCACATCCCTGTGACTAAATTAACCATCAAGCAGCCCTCTCAGTGTTTTCTGCCTTAGTTTGTATCACTTGGAGGCACACCTGTTTATTTGCATCTCTATACATTCCTCTTCATTGCTAATGTATCTCCCTGCTCTAATCTGTGCATAAACTGGTTACTAATCAGCAAGTCAATGTGAAGACACACTCCCAACCTTAATAAACTTTACTGTCTCTTCTCTCCTTCACTTTACAGGTAGTTTGAATTATTACTTACCCCCACTGAGGCCTTCACTGATTTCCACTGATTGCCTGTCTGGTTTCTTTGCATTCCACCTGGTTTACACCCCTTGTGCTATCTCTCTCCCCCAATACAAAGTCTATATTAGAATCCTGCTGAGCATGGAGCCATCTTTAAATTTCTAGTCTCCCACCAGGACACAAGTGCTCCTCAGCAATTACATTCTGCTTGCCGGTAAGCCATTAGACCTCAGGAATTTGTTTTAAAAGTGTTCAGATTTGTAAAGTAATACTTACTTTTTCTTTTGTCTTGGTTGGCCCTGCTCCGCTCCGTTCGCTAACACTCGGACTCTCTCCGCTCCTCTGCCCCCTATTCCCTCCCGCCCCCACTACCTCTACATTTATAGTACTCACAGCCACACCCACAGCTCATCCTCACATCACCTCCACCAATCACAGCTCCTCAAGTCATATCACATTACACCACACCAACTTGCTCCATACAAAATAGTCCCAATCACTCTCATTCCCACTAGGCATTTTTTACATCACTAACAGTACTTCCCCATCCACATATAGTGCAACCCTATAATTCCTATTGAGACCCCCCACCTAGAAACAACTTAAACTTTATAACCATGACTATCACGCAACTAAGTCTAGTCTGTCTTCTCATAATTCTTTACAACACCAGAAGTTATCACTCTAGCAATATCCCTAAACTTAGTAGCACAACACTGCATTATGCACTCTCGT
Organism: Protopterus annectens; assembly: GCF_019279795.1. NCBI lineage: Eukaryota > Metazoa > Chordata > Ceratodontiformes > Protopteridae > Protopterus > Protopterus annectens. The sequence goes on from NC_056746.1 coordinate 801,163,090, forward strand.
ATACAGACACCACACATTATAATAATATCTGCCCACAGTTATTCAAGAACTACATAACGGACCAATTCAGGACTAAACACATATGCTCTCATTCCTACTCCAAAAAAAGCACAATATTTTCTCACACTCCTCACCAAACTCCATCATCTGTATAACCATTTTAACTCCAGGCTCACCATAAGTGGAGATATCCACCCCAACCCAGGCCCAAATCCATCCTGTCCAACTCAAACTGCTCCAACACAAATGTCAGAACATAACATCCCCACTTTCTTCATCCCTGGGCAAATTAACAACAGCAGCAAAACCAGCCATCTTTTAATGCTAAATATTAATAGTAGAAGTATCAACAATAAAATACCTGAACTCCAGGCCACAATAGCACACTACTCCCCAGACATAGTTGCTTTAACAGAAACCTGGCTAAATAGAAACATAGCTAACTCAGAAGTTCTCCCTACCGGCTACAATATCATTAGACAAGACAGACCACTTCGTAAAGGGGGTGGAACTGCCTTACTGTACAAGTCAAACTTAACTGTCCATCAATTACCAAACTCCTACCCTCCCCCAATAATTGTGGCATACTTATCTCACAACTTCAACTTCACCCTAAAAAGGTCATCACCACAATTGTGATCTATATTCCGCCTGGTAATACATCTGCTAGCCTTGAAGACTTCTTATCCTGGTGTTCTTCCACATACTCACAAGAAACCCTTATTCTGGGGGACTTCAACCTAGATTGGTTCACCTGTATATCAGAACCACCAAGTAATCTAATAAATCTCCATGGCTACCAGCAGCTAGTCCAAATTCCAACTAGATGTGATAAAAAATCTAAAAGTGAATCCATCCTTGACTGGGTCCTAACTAACAACCCCACATTGTACCCTCACACAGGCAGTCTCCCAGACACCTTAAAAGTGATCACAACATAATATACTTTATACGTAGTAGAATAAGCATATCCAAAACCACTAACTATATATCCACTAGAAACACAAGAAAATTATCTCCGGAGGTCCTCAACACTTTACTCTAACTGTGACTGGACCCCCCTAAAAATCCTCCCACTTGACCAGGCTGTAGCATATTTCAACAAAATATTTCTACAACACCTAGACACTGTCGCTCCATTGCGCAAAATCAAGGTTAGAACCTCTACAAACCCCTGGCTCAGTAAAGAAACCAAACAAATCCTCAAGTCCAGAGACATTGCCTGGCTTTACTATCAAAAAAACAAAGAAACACAAAGCCTAACTAAGTACCAAGAACTGCTAACCGTGCAAAAAATGCATTAGGCTGGACAAAAAATCCTACTACACAACATTACAAACTAAATACCAACACAACCCGCAAAAATTTTGGAAAAATGTTAACCAGCTACTAAAATCCACCCAAAAGGCTACCCCCAAACCAACCACCCCTGACACTAAAGTTCCCATAGAAACACAATTCAACTCCCACTTTGTGAACTCAATTCTATCCTTAGTATCACAGGATAGTTCCTTCCTCACTATCCCCCCCAACAACACAAATAACACTAATACAAGCTTTACCCTCAAAACAGTTTCCACCACTTCAATCAAAAGCATGCTCTCCAAACTAAAAACCTCATCAACAGCAGCCGACCTACTCCCCAGCTATTTCTTGAAACTCACAGCAGATGCTATTGCTATCCCAGTCTCCACTCTCATAAACAGATCAATTGTTGAAAACTATGTGCCCAAACTCTGGAAAATATACATAAAGGCGGGACCTCCACTGAACTTAACTACAGACCCATTGCTTTACTCTCCCCCCTGGCCAAAATCCTAGAAAAATGCATCCATACCCAGATGCTAAACTATCTCCTAGACAGCAACATCCTGTCACCTACTCAGCATGGTTTCAGACCTGCCCATAGTACCACTACAGCCCTCCTCTGCTTCACAGACACAGTAAACTGTCTCAGATATGATGGCCTGCAAGTGTCAACTCTTTTTTTGGATATGTCCAAAGCATTTGACACAGTCTCACACCAAATCCTGCTAAACAAACTAAACCAATATCATCTATCAAATTCCACTCTTACCTGGTTCCAAAGCTACTTAACTGACAGGTACCAAGCCATGAAATGGGAACATTCTCTCTCTCCTCAGCTGCCCATAACTATAGGAGTCCCACAGGGTTTTATCCTAGGACCACTACTATTCACAGTCTTCACAAATGACCTCCATACCTCCACACAGCATGCATCTGTAATTCAGTATGCAGATGACACTACCTTAATCTGTGCTGCACAAAACATTCCCACCCTCCTGCAAACAACTCAACTAGCATTCTCTGACATTGAAAACTACCTTACCAAAGCCCAACTTATACTCAATCCAAAGAAAACTCAGTTTATGATTATAACCAGTTCTAACAAAAACACTAACAGTCAATTCACTATCTACTCCACTAATGCTACTCCAATTGCTCCAGTGGCACAAGCTAAGCTATTGGGAATAACCATAGACTCCCACCTAAAATTTGATCATCATCTCAACTTAACTATTAAAAAAGTACATGCCAAACTGGGGTAGCTCTACCGTATCAAACCATTTCTTACCAACAACACAAGATCAGCCATTGTTCGCTCCCAACTTCTATCCACCCTACTATATGCATCTCCCATTCTGACTAATCTCAACAAAACTGAACTAAGCAAAATGGAAGCCTGCTATAACAGAATTGCCCGCTTTGCTGCAAATTGCTCATATAGAACTCATTATTGTACTGCTTTGAGACAGCTCCACTGGCTTGAACTGCCCAACCTCCTAACCTACAATCAGCTCTGCCTCTGTCATTCTATCTATTACCTCCCCAATAAGTGTCCTGCCCTCAAAAACCTAGTACAACATCACTCAGCCAAAAGGCCTCTTAGATCATCAAGCAAACTACTACTAGAATTCACCAACAGCTACAATAGATTTGGATATGCACTATATAGTAGTTCAGTGGCTAAAAATGGAACTCTGTCCCTACAAGCATTCAAAACACATCATCCAAAGCCTCCTTTAAAGACCACATCAGGCAACATCTCAAGGAAAGTTGGCAGTGCCATGATTGCTCCCCAGGCCAGTGAAAGCGGACAACACATACATCCAAAATCTAGAGCACTTGATAATAGTTTTCAATCTTACTCACAAACACTGCCTAATCTACAATGTATGTACTGTACCTGTGTACTATGTATGTATTCTACCTATGTTCCAAATTTCAGCTGTACACCACAAATCTATTAATTACCTTTATTTTTAAAATGAATATTTTTTTTGTTTGTTCTCTCCACTGTAATTGTTTATGTGCCGCATACCACTGTAAAAACATGTCTCTTGTAATTTGTGTGTATACTGATCGTGTCTAAATAACTAAATGTGTCTGTAATTTTTCTTTGTGGAGCTTTTCTCCCCGGGCCTCTGCTGAAAAAGGGCCTTTTCGGCTCAGTCAGACACCCCCGGCTAACAAATGTAAAATAAATAAATAAAATAAATAAATTTAATATGGTTGCATTTCCAGGCCTACTTAAAGAGAATACTGTTATTTCTACAGGATTTATTTTAACCGAATTATATTTATCAAGACTTGATATTACAGTTCCTCCCAAGATCCCTGAACAGGGATCTATTTCTGTAATACAGTCTGCACTCCAACTAATATAGCAACTGCAAAACAATTTGTTAGACAACCTTGCAATTTTCCTTCGGACCACTAGGCGTCACTTGAAAACGTATGACTGGTAAATCATTCTAAAATCTTCTCCATTTAAATTTCTTCTAACTTTACGATGTCTAAAACTAAACTGACCAGACAATTACTTAAAACTTCGTATAACTGGTATTGCACATGCTACAGAACCAGACTAAAGGGTAAGGCTCTCAAATGATAATGACTAGCTCAGTGCCAAAGTGCAGGAACCTCCTTGACACCGTGACAATTCTAATGTGGAAGTAAGTGTTTTGGAGATGTATCAAGCACACCCAAGTCAATTGGCTCTAAGCAGGGAAACACTGGTTGCACCATAATTGTTCTGAATTGGGTCTTTGTTATGTATTGATTTAGGCCGCTGAGATCCAGGATTGGCCTATGGTCTTAGTTTTTCTTTGTAACCAAAGAATCTTGAATAGACCGCGACCCTATCTGGTCTGGAAGGAGCTCTTCAATGGCTTTTTTTCCAGGACAGTAGTGAGCTCTCTCTTTGCCACTCTTGCTGGTGAGGTGGGACATCTGGGACTGTTGGTCTGGAGAAAAAAAGTGTACAGTATGGCCTTTGGATTCTATTCTTCTTACCCAGTTGTCCTGCATGGTGGTAGCCCACACAGCTGAGTGAAGATATAAATGGCCTCCCAACTGCCTTCACAGGAGTAGCAACCAGGCAGGCCTTCAGGGAAGGTGAAGCTATCTGAGAATGGACCCCTGAATTTCTGGTTTTGCACACCTCCAAATAATGAGGATCCACTATAAGGGGCATTAGTGAAGGATGTTTTTTATGTTTTTTTGACAGTCGCAAAGGTGATGCCAAGCATGAAGCTTTATGGTTATAACTCAATCAAAGCTTTCAAAAATGCCCTCATCATTCGATCCCAATCTAATTCTAATAGAGTCTGGAAAGACCTGGTAGACTTGAGGGAAGACATGAATGGAAGCAAGAAGATAGGAATTTGTACAACTCTTTTTTAAAAGGGTGTCTTCTATGAACAGTCTGAAATAACTATTGGATCTGTGCACTGAGTTCATCAGCACTGGAGATACAGAATGCATCAAGGTCAGTGCTGATTATGGGTGTTGGGGATCCAGGTTGAGTATTTTCAGAGCTGAAGTGGTGTTGGGTTCTCCTGGTTTTTTTTTTTCCTTTCTTCTTTTTCTTTCTCCCTGTGTTTCTTATTAGTGTCTTTGTCTTTACCCTTAGAAGATTCAAGAGGTAGCAACTGCTTCAAAATCCATTTATTCTTTTTTATTTTTTGGGCCAAAGAACATGTCCCAAAGGCCTTGCATATGGAGCAGTCACTGTGGGATAACCTGGCCCCAGGCACACCGTATAAAGACTGTGGGAGTCCTGGAGTGGGATTTTGAGGCTACACTGACCACAGTTTTTGAAGCCCTTCTACATGGCTCACTTCAACAAGTAAACAATCATAATAATACAAAATATACAAAAATAATACAAAAGCAGACCACAACAGTGGAGTACTTAAATACTAGTGATGACTAACTCAAGAAAAGGAAGAAATATCTTAAATGACAGACAAGATAACAGGGCCACAGCACCTACCATTGGATGAAAAACATGAAAAAAGTAATATTTATTTTTTGCTATACATGAAGAAAAGGGTAATAAGTACAAAGGATAATACTAATGAGATAAAAGGAGCTTAGGAAGTAATATTCTAGCTAGAAAAACAATAAATGGACCACTTATCTGCAGCAGAGCAAGGATGACATGCAAACTTAAAAGCAGCAAATGAGATCTACAGGATATGGAGAAGTGAGGGCAGGTGCATTAGTGGAGTTCTTTGAAAAAACCTGAGGATAGCAGCACTAACAAAGTTGGTAGACTCTATCCCAGAAGCAGAAACGGATGGATAGGATGAAACAAGATCTAACCAAGTAAATAAAGTTCAATCATACAATCCTATATAAATGTTAAAAATGCAAAAAGTCATTGTTTAAGCTTAATATATTATGGCATTATTTGCCCTAAATGTCTATCACTCATCATCCCCCTCCAAGGTCAATCGGTTTATTCATTTCCCATCAATGTGGCGAGTATCAACCTAGACAGGAAAGGTGACCATTCAGAGCTACCAGGGGTGGACTGAGGTTTTCTGCTTGGCTTTTCCAGTCCTAATGGTATGTACACACAGTACCCTCCCTTCTCTAAGGGTGTTCCCTCCAAAAATCCCTGCCCCACTCAGAAACATGAGCAGTGAATTTCCTGGGCTTCACCAAGAAGATAACACTGGCCAGTGTTCTCCCAAGTGCATGGTAACTCCCCTCCCCCAAGGTACAGACAAGCAATCTATGCCCTTCACTCCTCTCCCACCTGCCTGTCTCCTCCAATACAGGGTTGGTAATCAATCCCCGGTTGTCTGGGTCACGGGCGAGAATGAATCCGCTGTACCACACAGAGTGGCTACTTTTAATATATTAACTGCATTTTGCATTGACAAATTGCACTAAGCATTTCTGCAGTAACACTAAAAACAAAACTGACACAGCTATTTTACATAATACAATGTTCGATCTTCTCAAGCAACTTCCCTCAACAACATGTAACGGAGATAACAGGCTTTTACGCTTCTAAATTATCATTCTCTCAGGTGATGCATAAAAGCTACATATTTACACATCTGACATAAAACAACACTCTAAGGTGAGCAGTTCCACCTGATGATATTCAGTCTTACTTTGCTTTGTCCTTAAATATCTGATCTGGTTGTATTTAACCAGCAAATCCAGTGTAGCCACTGGAAAGAGACAGAAAAAGATGTGTATATAACTCCCAACATAAAAAGCAGCAGTCACACACTGGCACAACTGGGTGGCCAGGACAGGCTATACAATCCCCATACTGGCTGCATAACAAATTTTATTTATTTCACATTTGTTTACCGGGAAAGTCCAACTGGGTCACAGAACCCTTTTTCAGTGGAGGCCCAGGGAGAAAAGCTCCACATACTGTTTAGGGTAAAGTCTCAAATAAGAAGCCATAAAGTTTAAAAGTATTTGAAGACTCATCAATACTTGCACATATTTTGTTTGTAAAGTTTCAAATTATGTGTAGTCGTATTACCTTAATGTTCTGGAGCCCCATAGAAGGGGGCCATTACCTAGGAATAATGCAGTCATAAAAATGTTCTTAATGATGAGAGGCCCCATAAAAGCAGGGTATTTTGCTGATGTTCCACATTCTATAGCAGCATGTTGGATGCTTTCTGACAGTTTGGTGGATCTGATGAAGATGATTAAAAAGCAATGCAAAAGTCTACTTTTTATTTTATAATCAGAACAAAGTGCTAAAAAATGGGCTGACAGCCAGGAATCTTCACTACACAATCTTTTATTATCAGAATTGCACCATTTAAAACATCACATCCACATATAAGCATCCATAACTTGATTGTTCTATCATTTAAACAGACAGGGCACCAAAAATCTGATATAATTACTTACATAATATTTACCATGATAAAATATGTAATAAAAATTTACTAAAATCTTAAATTTCATCATTAACTATGTACCTATAAAAACAATCTATAATAAGCATTCATTATAATTTAGCAGTTCTTAACTTTAAAACAGGTTACATCAAAATATTTTCATTTAACCCTGGTGGTACTGCAGCATTTAAACTAAGCTGCCATAAAAATTCTCCACATTCCAAAAAGTTGTCCCATTCTATACTCCTAGAGTTTTTCCGTTTTATACTTAGCGAGAGCACTGCTAAAATTCTTCTTTGAAATGTCACAGTTATGCTCATATATTCTCTTCCTTAATGTTCTTTCTGTTTTCCCAATATAAAAACTTTCACATCCCAACCATTTTGCTAAATACACAAGTCCATATGTGGCACAATTCCCTTCCCTAAAATGCACTTTAGAAACCAAATCCTTCTTTAAGTTAATACCACTTTCTTCCAGAATACATGGATACTGCTTACAAAACCCACATTTCAATGTTACCTATTTCTTACCCCCCCCCCCCATATATGTTTTGGGTCTCTCCAAAATTTTCTCAAAATTAGACAAAGTCTTATTAATAAATACCAGTTTGTTTCCAACAATTCTGTAAATATTTTCATTTCCCTTCAAAAACTTTCAGTTTTCATAAATAATATTTAATATCTCAGGAGCAATTGTCAACTACTATTACACAGTCTCCATCAAACTTACCATTTTTAGTTTTGTAATGTAGAAAATTGTATGCTTGAGCTGTTGTTTAGACTCATAGGTTGTTACCAGGCTAACCAAGTTTTCCCGAAAGAATAATGACATCCTGTTTCCAAACAGGACACTGAGGGACAAGTATTTAAAGCTATCTCTGCCCATAAGGAACACAGGTGCCAGGCCTAGTGTAAATTTTGTATTCCCCATCCACAGGTCTAGGTTGTGTTTAAACTGGGTACTAGACGAACTCAACTTCACATAGATGGGAAGCCTGTTCCATAGAAGGGGCAGTTTCTGGGACAAACATCTGTCTCTCCAACTTGTCCTGTTTAAGTCACAGACAAAATTCAGTTCCCTAAACTTTGTATTTCTGGTACTGTTTGACTTAAGAATATGCAGGAGATTCATAAGTGTGGGGTTTGCGGATGCAGTGTAAGCCAGGCATAGATCACCCCTCAGCAATCTATAAGAGACTGAGCAGAGGGAAAGGGCTTTAAGGTGCTCTGCGTAAAGCAGGTTTATAACACCATGCATTAATTTTGTAAGGAACTTCTGAGGTTGCTCTAGTTGCTGCATATGCCTGGTCAGGAACATACCGAAGGAAGCACTGTACTCTATGACTGGTCTGATAAGGGCAGAGTACAGTGGGATAATGACCTCTTTGGACCTAGATGCCGTACCTTTACTTATAAAAGATGCGCAACATAAAGGGATTTCCTCATCACTGTGGCCACATGATGGCTGAATGTAAGGCTACTGTCTACATGCATACCCAGTTCCCTGACTACTGTGTCAACTCTTAGGGATGTATTATCAACATGGTAATTAGCAAGGATGGTTGACTTCCCAAAGGGTGCAATTATGCATTTCTTAGCATTGAGTTTAAGACCATGGCTTTGGCACAATTGTTAGACAGAGAGAGGCCTTTTTGAGGAATGCTAGGGTATACAGGGAAATCAATAACCCCCAGCTTGCAATCATCTGTAAACTTAAGTCAGTCATAAACCTTTAGCATTTGCTTCCATTTCAGAGAAACAGATGCCAAACAGGAGCTAGCCCAGTACCGAGCCCTGTAGGATTCCACTAGTGAATGACCATTTGGTGGTGGTAGCCTCACCTATTTTGACCTCATAGGTCCTATCAGTGACCCATCTGGCTGTCTACGGGCGATAAAAGGGCTTATATCTAAATTAGTGAGCTTGTCTATAATGTTCAAGTGGGGTATTGTATCTAAAGTCTTGGCCAGGTTGAGGTAAGCTGTGTGTATGGACTTGCCTTTATCCATTGCTTTGGTGACCCTCTCAAAGAAGTCCAACAGACTTAATAGGCATAACATTCCTTTAACAAAGTCAAACTATCATGGCTCCAGCATTTGCAGGTTATGTATGTCCTCATTTATCATGTCCAGGATGATTCTTTCATTGGACTTGCTTACAATGCTGGTCAGACTTACGGGTCTGTAGTTACACAGATCAGTGGCTCGACCTCCTTTGTGCAGGGGAATGACTGTAGCCATCCCCCATTTCTTGGGCACAAATCCTCACTGTAGGCTCCAGTTGAAAAGTGATTCAACTGGACCGAAGAGGTCACGTTTCATGCTATTTAATAAGCACCATGGCCTGTTCCCTACTAACGGTTGGGGGGATTTATGGAATATGGTATTTCCTTTGGACTACCAGGAGAGGGAGATGGTGGGAAGAAATGTGAGCTGAACCTGTCAGCCAAAAGGTTGGCAATGACCTCTGGTTCAGTCTGGGTGATGCCATTTACAATATCTTCTGCCCATTGTTGCATTTTTCCCCTGAGATTACAGACATAGCTGTAGAAAGCTTTGTGGTTGTCCTTTGCCTGTGAAAATGAAGTAATGTCTTACCGTAACATTCCATCTGTTTTGTCGATCTTCATCTATTCTTGATTGTTGGGTGTCGGCTTCGATCCTCAGAAACTTTCCAGCCATTATACAGCTTACTCTAGCCAAAAATCTCATGAGCTAATAGTCTACCCACAATGCCCCTCTCCCACTTACCTCAGATTGAGTTTACAGACTTATAGAAAGCCAGAAGATCCATTAGCCCATATGAAGAAGCCATGCCCACGGTGAACCCTAACAATGTATCCAGGACAACAGTTTACTCTTCCAGAAATTCACAGGAGAGGAAGGAGGGTGGGATACCAAGAACAGATAAAGATTGACAACACAGATGGAACTTTACGGCAAGACATAACTTTTTTATCTGAGGTTGTCAATCTTCATCTATTCTTGACTGTTGGGACAATCTCTGGTGACCCTATGAAAGGATATTCCTGAGAACCACAGAACCAAAGGAAGCTCTTCCCCTGGAGACTACGTCTAATTTGTAATGAGTGATAAAGGTATGAGGAGTAGCCCATGTTGCTGCTGCACATATTTCATTCATGGAAGCCTTGGAATAGAAAACAGCTGAAGTGGCAATTGATCTGGTGGAATGTACTCTCACTGGCACAGGTAATTTGAAATTCTTTTTATCATATATGTATGTAATGCAAGCTTTTAGCCATTTTCACAAGTTAACTTTGGAAACAGACTTCCCTAAAGCTGGTCTGGAGAAGGAAACAAATAACTGTTCTGATTTTCTAAATTCTTTAGTTCTGTTGAGATAGAAACATAATTGTCTGTGAACATCTAACAAATGTAGACAATACTCGCCTTTGTTGGTAAAATTGGGGAAGAAAACAGGCAACTCTATGATTTGATTACTCTGAGACTACCTTTGGAAGGAAGGATGGACTGGTTCCAAGTGAAACTCAATCCTTGTGAAAATTTAAGTAAGGGGATTTTGAGCATACGGCCTGCATCTCAGAAACTCGTCTTGCTGAAGTTGTAGCTATGAGGAAAAGCATTTTCCATGAAAGAAACATTAGGTTGCATGTTGCTGCTGGCTCACAAGGGGAATGCACCAAAAACTGGAGAACAATGGTCAAATCCCATGGCGGTAGGGGGTCTTTAAATGGAGGCTTCAAGCACAGAGTTCCTTTGAGGAACACTTTACAGTCTGAGAAATTACAGGAAGGTCCCAGAAACCATTATGAAAATTAGAAACGGCAGGTAATTGGGCTTCAACTGTAGAGGCAGAGGCACCTTGATCAAAAAGGAGCTCTGGAGCATTTCTCCCTGGGCCTCCGCTGAAAATTGGCTTTATTCCAAGTCAGACTTTCCTGGTAAACAAATGTTAAATAAATAAATAAAAATTAAAAAAGAATGGTTAGAAATTCTACAACTTTCACCACCGGAGTGGAGAAAGGATCGAGATCATTATCATACACCTAGATTGAAAATATCCTCCACTTACTAAGGTAAAGTTTCCTGGTGGATGGTCTATGGGAAGCCAGCAGAATTTTCCGCAATGGAGTAGGTATATCTTTATGCCTGGTGACTAGCGGAATTGGAGGAACCAAGCTGTCAGCTTGAGGTTTTGAAGGTTGGGGTTCACCAGTCCCTGAGGATGAGACAGCAGGTCTGGAACTGGGTCCAAAATCCATGGACAGTGAACTAGATGAGGCCACAGGAAGGGGAACCAAATTTGTCAAGGCCAATATGGAGCAATGAGGATCACTTTGCTTCTAAACCTGGCTGCTTTCTTGAGAAAAAGTGGGATTAGAGGGCAGGGGAAAGGCAGAGAGGAGACCCAGGGGCCAATCAAGGAGAAAATCATCCCTTGGTGACTCCCCCTGAGGGGGGATAAGGACAAAGTAGCTTCTGCACTTGTTGTTTTGGGGTGATGCAAAAAGGTTGCAGCAAAGCTGGCCTCAGCAACAAAAAATCCTCCTCACTATCTTGGGATTGAGAGACCACTCACGAGGCAGTAGAATGCATCTGCTCAGTTTGTCCACTGTCACTTTGAATTCCCTGGGATGTGCGCTGCTATCAGAAAGCGGTTGGAGGAAATAGTCCATTGCCACACTCTCAGGGCCTCTCAACACAGGGGGTAAGACTTGATTTCCCCTTGTTTGTTGATGTACCAGACCACACACATGTCTGACTGGATCGCTATGATCCCGAGGGGGAGGACAGATTGAAAGGCTTGCAATGCTAGGAGCACTCTTCTTAACTCTAGGACATTGATATGCAGGTTGGCATTTATCGGGGACCAAGTGTCTTGGATGGTTCTTCTCAGATAATGTCACCCCCACCCCATCTGGGAGGCATCTGTGGTCACTATGGCCTTGGGTTGAGGGAGGACAAAAGGACAGCCTAATAGGATTTCCTTGGATTCCATCCACCAGGATAGGTCTTTTTTGCAGTAGCTTGTGATTAATATGGGGTAGTTCATTGGATGGGTTAGACTAGATCACTGTGATGTTAGGAGCCAGTGTAGGCGCATATGGAACCTAGCTAATGGAACTAGAGTGATGGTCACTGCCATGGACCCCAATGCTTGAAGAAGCAGAAGCACTGGAACTTTATTTTTGCAAAGAATGGGATGTACTTGGGATTTCATCTTCTGCAATCTGTGTTGGGGAAGAAAGGCTATGCCAGAAATTATGTTTAGATGAGTTCCTATGAATTCTAAATCCTGCCAGGGGCTTAGCTGAGATTTTGTTTGACTGACTGTGATTCCCAAGCTCAGGAACAAATGCAAAGTGAATTCTATTGCTAGAAGTAGTAGATGCCTGGTGGGAGTAGTGATGAGCCAGTTGTCTAGATATGGAAACACCCAGAACCCGTGCAGTCTCAACTGAGCTGTCAATGCTGCCATACATTTGGTGAACACCCTGGGCGCTGTGGTGAGACCAAAAGGTAGCACTCTGAATTGAAAATGACTGGCTCCCAGCCAAAAGTGGAGAAACCTTCTGGAGTGGTTGTCCATTTTTATGTGGTAGTACACATCCTGAAGGTCTACAGAGCACATCCAATTGTTTTCCTCCAAAAGGGGAAGTATAGATTGAACCATGACCATCTGGAATTTGGACTGTTGAACAAAGTTGTTTAGAAAGTTGAGATATAGTATAGGTCTCCAGTCCCATCTTTTATTGCACTAAGAAGCTTGAGTAAAATCCGGATCCTGTCTGGTCTGGTGGGACTTCTTGGATGACACTTTTTTGTAGCAGCTTTTGAATTTCTAAGGTTGCTCGGTCTCTCTGATTGGGTGGAACATTGGGGAGACTTGTTAGTCTGGGATAAAGGGTGAAGGGTAATAATTCTCTGCACCCAAACATCTGTGGTTATGTCACCAGGCTTTTGTATGCAGAGAAAATGTTCCCCAATCACTTCCAGGGGTAAGCAATCAGGCCCCCTTTCAGGAGAGCTGGTAAGGCTGGCCAGAGACAGAGTCTCTGGAACCGTGATTCTGTGGGCCACCTCTGCCTCAGGGTTGGCGTCTTCCATTAAAGCTCCCCCCATTTTCCCTGAGGGGAGCTCTCACCATGTTTGTCTTGGAAAGGCTCTTGGGATGTTTCGAAACACATCTTTGCACTCCTCAGATTCCTAGCATAGGATCACTGGGGGGGGGGGGGCAGAAAAACGTATGCCCACAGCAGATAGGGTCTTCCCATCCTTCACACACCTAGCTACAGTTTCATTATCCCTTGGGGCTGAACAAAGAAGATCTGTCAAAAGGAGCATTGACTAAGTAAGACTTGAATGGATCCGCAAACTCACACAAGTGCATCCAGGCGTGTCGTCTAATAGCAACACCTGAACCAGCTGACCTGGCCGTCCCTTTGGCTGCATGTGAAATGAGCCTCATGAAAGAGTTGGTTCATAGGTAGGTACTAGGCTATCGGCCCAAGGGCCTACATAAGCCTAGCCAACAAAGTTCCCTGGCTTACGCCACCCAAGAAAGTTATTTTCCTGTGCCACTGTCGAGCAGAGATGCAGAAGTGATTCCCGGAGTGTACTTCCTATTTCCCATCCAGTCATCAAGATTTTTCTTGAAGAGTGCTAATGAAGAACGTTGCCTGACATAGATGGGTAGCCTGTTCTAAAGTATGGGAAGTCTCTGGGACAGGAACCTATCCCTCCAGCATGTCCTGTTTATTGTGGTGACAAGGTTTAAGTCCCTAGAGCATGTAGCTCATAGGGATTGGGATTTCTTTCAACAGCTCTGGGTTTGACATAGCTTTATATGTTAGGCAGAGATCACCTCGGAGTAGGCGATATGCTACTGAGTAAAGCTGGAGTTTTTTGAGGCGGTCAGTGTAGGGCATTTGTTTGAGGCCAGTAATCCTCTTTGTGAGGTACTTCTGTGGCCTTTCCAGCTGCTGCAGATGTCTTGTGAGGTACATTCCAAAAGGGGCGTTGTACTCTACAATGGGTCTAATGAGTGTCGAGTAGAGGGGAACAATGACCTCTTTTTTTCCTGGATAAGATCCCTTTTATGATGAGGTGTGCTATGTAGAAGGACTTCCTGACTACTGTGGCGATGTGACTATCAAAGTAGAGACTACTGTCCACCTGGGTCCCAAGGTGTCTTATCACACATTCGGTGTTAAGATGATTGCTGCCTATGTGGTAGTTCAAGGGTACAGAGTTTTTACCAAAGGGGATGACACTGCACTTTTTGACACTGAGCTTGAGGCCATGGCTGTGACACCAGGCATCTCTCAGCGAGGCCCTTCTGTAGGATGTCTACATCATTTGGGGACTTGACTATGGCTCCCAGTTTGCAGTCATCTGCGAACTTCGTTAGCCTGTACTTCAGAGAAGTAGATACCAAACAGGAGAGGTCCCAGGATGGAACCCTGTGGTACTCCACTTGTCACTGCATTGAGGTCAGATTTGCAGTCTGCAACTTTTACAGTGTGGGTTCTGTCAGTGAGCCAGTTGGCAACCCATCTTGTGATGTAGGGATTTATACCTAGTTTAGTGAGTTTAGCTATAATTCCAGAATGGGGGATCGTGTGAACCACCATACCCTCTACGGCTTTGCTGACTGCCTCAAAGAAGTCGATCAGGATCAGGAGGCATGATCTGCCTTTCACAAACCCGAACTGGGTGGGATCCAGAGTTTGGAGGTTACCAATGTCTTTGTTTATGAGTTCCATGATGATATGTTCCATGGCCTTGCAGACCAGGCTCGTCAGGCTAATAGGTTGATAGTTTCCGGGATCATTGGTGGCTTCCCCTTTGTGCAGTGGGATAACTGTTGCTATGCGCCATTCAGTGGGCACAAAGCCTGATGCGAGGCTATTATTGAACATGGTGCTTAAGTGGGGAGCCAGTTTGTTCTGATGTTTGTGTAAAACGCAGCCTGGGATGTTGTCCGGTCCCATGGATGCTGTGTTTTTGGCTTTAGAGAGTGCAGCTTTTACCTGTGTAGTTGTGATTACAGGGACTATGCATTCTTCCTGTATAGATATGAGCCCTTTAGGGGGTGAGGGGGGGGGTAAAGTTAGCACTGAACCTATCTGCCAGGATGTTGGCAATATCAGTTGGTTCTGTAATTTTCATGCCATTGTGCTGTAACTCAGAGCAGATCTGGGTGTTGCCATCGTGATTCTTGTCATAGTTATAGAATGTTTTGTGGTTGTCCTTAGAATTAGTGGCAATTTTGTTTTCGTAGCTAGCTTTGGAGGATCTTATAAGGGATCTCAGCTTCTTACTGAGGCTGACCAGGGAGCTCCTCCACTCATGGAATTTTACTCTCTTTTGTAACAGTTTCTTCCTTCTGTTGTACAGTTTGTTTATGGCAGGGGACCACCAGATTGGCTTCCTTCTTTTTGGAGGATAGTGTCTTGGTTCTGTTTGGGATAGCACGATCCATGCACTCGTGTAAGTGCTTATAGAGTGCATTTGTGTACGATTCAGCAGTTGTAACTGTACTGTCCATCTGCATGGGTGTCATGAAGTTCACCACTTCTGTCTTCAGAAGCATGAAGTTGGCTTTGGAGAAATTTTTTACCGTGGTTTCCTTAATGGGGGGTGGGGGCGGGATGTGGATATCAAGGGTGATTAGCTTATCGTCAGATCGGACCAATGAGGAGTTGACTTCAGGTGTGGAACACCGGTCACTCATGTTGGTAATGACTAAGTCTACGATACTGCTGAACCTGGTGGGGGTGTGGATACGTTGATCCAGGGCATTGGAGTTTATAAATTCCAGAAAGCATTGAGCTAAGGAGTTGGTACACGAGTAGTTTTCCCAGTATGGTGGGGTAGATGAAGTCACCCATTATTAGGGTGTTTGGTTGAACCCTAATATTTTCCAGTACATCATGAAAAGAGGAGTGGGAATCCTAGGGCATGGTGGGGGATCTGCAGCAAGCTACAATTTGGATTGTAGTTTTGCCCAGAGTTAGTTGCACTTGGATAACCTCGGATGCATTATGCTGAGCAACTAGCCTGGAGGTGTGGATATCCTTAATGAATATGGACACACCTCCGCCTTTGGTGTTTACATGGTCGAAAAGTGTGGTATGAGTTACAGCCTGGTAGTGCAGGGGTGTTCTCTGGAGCCTTGAACCATGTCTCAGTCACTGCACAGATATCGATGTTCTCCATTTTAAGGAGTGCCTTGAGTGAATGCATTTTGAGATTTAGACTTCTAGCATTGAGTAGCATTACCCTCAATTTTTGCTTGCCTGTTCCTGTTACGGTGGTGAATTTGTTATTTGAACCTTGCTTAAAAAGGCACTATAGGGGCAGCAAGAGCCTTAGCCAATATCCGGAATCCCAGGGGCAACAGGTGCAGGCCATCTGTGGCAAAGCATCATGGTCTGTCGACCATGTCATCTCAAGCAGACAAATACTGGATCCCCTTAGAATGACACCAGAAGCTTAGCCAATTGTTGAAGTCAATCATTTTGTCCTTGTACTGTGGTATCATTCTGGGCGATGGCAGAATGCTACTCAGGGCTAGGGTCATATCTACCTGGGCTACAAGATCGGAGAGCTCTTCCATCTTTTCATGTAACCCAAGGAGGTATGCCTCAGGTCATTCACACCAACATGGACAATGACAGAGTCATATTTGTACTTGTTGTGGAGTAACCTGAGTGCGTGGGTTATGTGGCGGATCCTGGCACCCGACAGGCAGCTGACAGTAACCTTCTCCTTGTTAAGCCTGGTGAGTGGGACAACAGTGTGCCTGACTATAGAGTCCCTATGACTAGTGTGTTGGGTACATTGTTTTGCCTTATTGGCTGTGGGTGAGTGGCACACTGAGTCTGTGGGCTATGTGTCATTTGGGTTGTGTTGGGGGATGGAGGTTGCTTGCGTTTCTACTTTGGAGGTCTCTGTTGCTTAGACAGATTATTATTGAGAGCCTCCGCGAATGTTTTTGTGTTACTATGTGTGGATTTTGCTGGTGTAGATTTAGTGAGACTATGTGATGAGTGTGGTGTGGTGCAAATGTTTACCTTCTCCTCATGACTGTCAAGTTCAGCCTTGGTTGGAGAGAGCTTTGCCTCCAGCTTGGCTAGATAAGTGCATCTCTCACAGGTTGTAGTGTTGGGTGGTAGGAGGAGAGGGTTGTCTGTGTACATGAGGCAATTCCTACATTGCCTCAAGATGCCCAAATTCATCAGATAGACAGGAGAGAACACTGGGAGCTTGGACATGCCTGAATAAAAAAATCTTTTCCTCCAGATAAGTGAGGAAAGTGAGCACAAGAGCTGTTTTTCTCTAAGCAAGTGAGAAACGTAAGTACAAAAACTGTTTTCCTCTAGGTAATGAGGAAGGTTGAGTGCTATAGTAATTAGTAGCTTATTTAGTGCTTACAAGTGCTGAGTACGAATAAGCAAATATAAGTGCTAAAACTAAGAATCTGTATCTGCACTAGACACGTTACAGGACAGAAACACGTGCAAATGCAGGCTTTCAAATCAGAAAGTTGAGAGAGATGGAAGAGATTGCCCAAACGGCCAATAACTACAATTTCTGGGCAAGAACCACTCCTTATGTGGTAGACAGGTTACCTAGTGCTTACCACTCCCACTGATAAGCTAGAAGGCTTCCTTCCAACACAGAAAAGCTTGGGGGGGCTCAGAAGCTTACATACAGTCCTGGATACAGCAAATCTGTATCTGGAACACTAGTTACAGGAAAGGTAGGAAATAGGCTTACAGTTTTTTTTTTTTTTTACAGAAAAGTAGCAAAAACAGTAGTAAAAACAATTCACATGCGGTGCAAGCTAGCACACTTGAGTATGTAGCAATATTAGATCAAACACAGTTTAAAAAAATGCAATTAAATTAAAAAGGACTAAAAGCAAGTGCAGAAAGAGTTTATTAGGTAGAATGTGGTAAAGAGATGGGACTGGGGGAGTGTCCCAGATCAAATCTACAATTGGGCAGGCAACTGCAAAAGCCACCAAATTTAAACTAGAAGCCAGAAATAGTGAGGATGGGTGGTTTCAACAGAGATCTAAGCAACAACTAGCAGTACAAACTCTAAAACCAAAAAAATATACTCAACCTCTGTATATCCGCAGACAGATTGGAAAGCAGTCTCTCAGAACAGGGAGAAAACAGTTTCAACAGAGATCTAAGCAACAATTAAACTCTAAAACCAAAAAAAATATACTCAGCTCTGTATATTTGCAGATAGATTGGAAAGCAGTCTCTCACAACACAGGTTCCAGCAATTAAATGCAAGCTGTTACTAACAGGTCTAATTTTATGCAAGTGATCCATGAGTTAGATAACACACAAGCTGTAAAAAACAGTTATATCAACTGAAGACATGGCAGAAAATAGGGGGAAATAGACTACAGGATAGCTAACTGGAAGGACACTTTTTCTTGGACCTTATCAGATACAGCTCCTGCTAGGGTGTCTCATAGTTCCTTGATCAGACCCCTCTGGAGCCTAGTAAAATGTGCCAAAAAATTCAAGGACCTTAAGGCAATAGTCGATGATGCACAGCCCCGCTTTCCAAATCTGTCCATCACTCCAGACTCTCGGTTAGGGGGATGAACAGAGGAACTTTCTTTGGTGAGTTCCTTTTTGGTGGTTGCTGCTACCACCATGACATCTACTGTTAGCCCTTAAGCTTAATGTCGGTGGTCCTCAGGTGCAGAAAGGATCTTATCCAGTCTTCAGGAATCAGTTCTATGGAGTCAGGAGATTTCCAAGCCTGCTGAACAATTAGTTTATTGAGATTGTCAGTGGGATGGGTCACCTGGGAAGTAGATGGGCAAGAACCAAAGGCTTGGAAATACACAGACTCCTCAGAAGCAGGGTCTTTGAGCTTCCAGTTACCCCTCTGTTTAAGAAACTCAAGAATGTCTCCAAAGGAAACATCTTCTGGGGGGTGACCAGAGGGAATGCTCCCAGTCATCGAAATCAGTCTCCTCAGTGATGGACTCTTCAGGGGCGTCCATTTGTTTCCTCTTACACATTTTCTTCCGTGGAGGCTCCTCAGTGGGAATGTCTGAGGAAGTCTCGGAAGAAGGGTGGTCTTCAGTTGGGATATCTTGCATCCTTGCAGCTCGCTATCTGGGTGAGGAGGTTGGTGGAAGCTCCCAGTAAGAAGGGGTCAGGGGATGAAACTCCGATACAGTAGGAGCCACCTGAGAAGATATGGTGACCAATGCCCTCTCCATACCCTGGAAAGCAGACCCCTCCCTGAGGAGGGATGGGAGCCCAGAACCGAGAAAGACAAACTCAGAACTGGGCCCCCCCCCCCCCAAGAGACCAACCTCCAAGGCCGGAATCAAGGAAGGACCTCTAGCCCCTAGAGTCTCAAGAGGAAAGGACTACTCCAAATAAAAAAGTTGACTCAAACTTCTCGGGCCTGACAGTGGAGCCACGATCTCAGAACTGCACAGAGGAACTCAGAGCCAAGTCTGGAACTGAAGGCAAGGGGGCTGCCAGTGCTGGAGCAATAGGAACCCGAGCAGTCTGGGTGGGAGTTCTAAAGCCTCCGAGGAGGGCAGAGGGGGAATAGCTGGAGGAGTCTTGGAAGAAAAAATCCCTGCTCCAGGAGTGAGAGTAGCTTGGGAAGAAGAGGAGAGACCCCTCGCCATGAGGACCTGGTCCACCAACATCACCACATCGACTCCTGGAGGAGTGAACAGACAAACCAGAGGGAGATTCTGACCTTTTTAGAAAGGGACTGGGAAGTTGACCACAGAAGGGGTTAATGGAAGGGGAATACTTTGTCCTGGGTGCATATAGAAGATCAACTTTTGGCACCGAAGGGAGTGGGGGGTGACCTGTTGTGGTGCAGAAGGAGATGCCAGCACCAATGTGGAAACTAAAGAGTGCCGACTGAGGTGTCTGTGCAGTAGCCAGTGCTGATGCTGGTGCTGGAGTTGGTGCCAAAGAAGGAATTGGTTCAGTGAGCTTCGGAATCTTAGCTCTTGGTTCCAAGGAGGAACCAACAGAAGAAGACTTTTGCTTTCTTGATGTCGGTGCTTATTGAGGTGTTGGCATCAAGGAACTGCTTTTGGAACCAGAGACCTTAGCAGACTTGGCCTTGGATAAAGCTTCTTCAAAAGGGGACTTAAGAAGCCCTTTAAGAATAAGCTTATTTTGTCATTCTACCAAGGCCCTAGTACTGAAGGCCTGGCAGACAGAATGCTCAATGTCTAAATGAGGAGCATCTAGACAATACATGGAAGCTGAATGGCCATCAGAGTTAGGTATTTTTTGGCTGCAGTCCTGCCACTGTTTAAAACCAGTCGTGCCCTTAGACTTTTCTGCCATGCTGACAAGTGGCAGAGGAGAAGTCAACAAACACACCACACACACATGAATCAAAGAAATAAAAGAAAAGGAGGAAGCTCTACCAACAATGGTAGAAAGAACTACCAAAATGGTAAAGAGAAAGTAAGAGAGGAAAGACTACCAGTGATGGTAGGAAAAGAATACCAACGGGTATGAAAATACACTGACAGAGGAAAAGGTGGGTAGAAATATGAAGAAAATTAAAGTTTTATGAGAATGAAAGGAAGAAAGACTAATACAGTTTAAAATGTACCTAGCTGCGAGAGGACAGTCGTCTGACATGTCTTGCTATAAGAGCGGCAAACGAGATCTGAGGTAAATGGGAGAGGGGCATTGTGGGTAGACTACTGGCGTGAGCTGTATAATGGCCGGACCGGTTCCAGGGATCAGAACAGACACCCAACAGTCAAGAATAGATGAAGACTGACAACATCAGATGCTATTTTGTCTTCAGATTTAGCCTTTGAAATATTAATTAACCCCTTTACCTGTGTGTTAAGATTGGTCAGGGGACTTTTAGTATGTAGGGCATTGTTCTGGGTCTATATCACCTCAGCGAAGTGACAATACAGCGAACGTCATTTAATCGGAAATGTTGTTCAATGAAATCCACTCTTGTGGGGGTGCAGCCCCCCACACCCCTGCTAATTTTATATATATATATATATATATATATATATATATATATATATATATATATATATGTATATATACCAAGTCCAAGATCGCACTACAGGGGAAAGGGCAAATTTCCCAGTCCTCACTGAACTCCGATCTCAGTATGAACAGTTCAACGAACGGCATGTTTAATGTAAGTGAAACAAAAATGTCATTCGCTTAACTGAATTTTTGCTTAAAAAAGATAAATAATTATGCTTAGGAGCAACCCAATACAGAATAAAGTCTCCAGCATCGATCAAACAGTAATTAGATGGCAAAAGTGATGAATGATAAAATATCCAAAGATGACTCGTTCTTGATAAAACCAAAAATGTTTATTTTAGGCACAAAAGATAGGTAAGCGCTTTCGCCAAAAGGCTTCCTCAGACCATTAGCAAACAACTAGTCAAACCTTTGTCTGCCTTATATATAACAACTGATTAATTGAATAATTGTAATTAATGACATCACCAAAAATTTAACGGCAAAAACCAGGTGATATAAGCATATAATAAAACATATATAAACATAACATTTCCCTTGTATAACAGCTTGATACTATATCAAGTATTAAAAAACACATATCCTAGTATAAACACATATATATGTGTGTATAAAACATTAGTAACCTTACTAAAAATAAATTAAAAAATACCTAGGAACCTAGGACACCAGTCATAGCTAAATACAAACACTTATATAAAATTTATTTAACAATTAATCTCCTGTTTTTTAAAACAGGCTTTAAAGGAATTTTATCTTTCAGACCTGGGCTAACATGCGCCTTAAATCTAATAATCCATTTTATCTCTGTTCTTTCTGTGTAGTTTCTGATACCCCCCCCCCTACAACTAGGGTTATTTACCTGGAGAATCATGAATTTAAAAGTATGCTTAATATCTGTTTCTAGAACATGTTTAGATAAGGCACTGGTACTAGATTGAATACGTATTCATTTATTTGCTGCACATCATCGTATTTTTATTGCTATCTCCACCAGGGAACCATGGCAGAACAACTCAACCATATGGTGGAACTACCATATAATCCAGGAAAACTTATAAAGGATACCACCTATCAAGCTCGGTTTCTGAGCTGTGTTGCTGAGGATGCCAATCCATTGCTTGCGTATGAGGTAGTGGCTACAGGAAATGAAAGCGTACACGAAGTTGTCAATTTCAATGCGTTAAGTGAAGCCTTTGCATCAGTAGAGACAGATTTCCTGAAATTCAAACGGCTGCAGATGCAACGTTATCATTTTGAAGCGTGTATCCAAAAGAAGATTATACCGAGAGGGCTAAGAGTATTAAAAATGCCCACTACTGGAACTACTCACCCGGCGCTACTCTACCGATGGCAACAATTGAATATTCAGGTGAGCTTAAACTATATGTCTCTGCTTAATGAATTCTTTCTACCGGAAAAGAACAGACTTAAAGAAATTATTAGAAAACAACAAACTGAACATTTTGAGAAATTTCCAACTGTAGAAGTTGAACGGATGATGGAACGGTTACTCGACAGTGTCTTCCTATTCGAGAAACGGCTTCTTGAACTGAAAAGGCACACATTAAAATGAGACATTTTTGATTTCTCACATGGTCAAGTATTAACTTGGCCTCGTAATTTCAATGATGGACAAGGTCAAAAAAGGGGGAGAAATGGATTTGCACATACATCTACATCCAGTTCTATGAATGTAAATAGCTCTGTAGTCGATGTTAATATTTTAAATAATACTAGTGCTGACAATGTTGGAACTGCTGTAACTACTGACAGTAATCATTCTGCTAGTGCAACTGTTGCACCTAATACGTTAATATCTGTAGATAGTATTAATACTGGTGTTAGTAGTGACTGTATAGGGTCCAACTGGGCCAATAACACCAGAGACTCAGAAGTAGCCAATTTACATCTTAGTAGTAATCCAACTACATCAGTTAACCATGAACCAATAGTTAGCTGAAAGGTATCTCCTCCCACTAGTAGCTCAGGTTCGATACATCCTCCCCCTTTCCCAATTACGGATATCTCCAGAAGGGGAAGGAGTCAATCCATGAGCAGGGGGAGACAGAAAAAGGAAAGCATCTGGTGGAGAACAGAAAGGACCCACTTTGAAGAAAACGTGGGAGAAATTAACACCAACATAGTATGGAATATCTCACATAGACCCCTAGATGAAGATGAAACCGAATTGTTGAATAAGGGTCTATTCATTTATACCCACCACTAATAGTGATTTGACAGATACTATTTTAGATACCAAACTATTAGTTCGTAATGTACAATTTAAGTTACTTTTCAAAAATTAAAATACCAGTGTTCAAGTTCCACGTTTTTCAAAACCAAGTACATTCATTCCTAACCACCATCCTTTACTAGATGCATTCAGCAAAATGGTTGAGGAAGATGTTTATAACTTATGCAACCACCCTTATAAAAACAAGAAAGGTAATCTAACATACAGACAGAGATCAGCATTGAGAAGACTAAAAAATGATAGGAACATTATTATTAGGCCAGCCGATAAAGGCGGGCCTGTAGTAGTTATGGACATGCTTGGATATAATTATCTCATATATGAAATGCTTGATGAGAAGAAGTTCTATATGCCTATTCTTTTGGGAGATGTTCAAAATCATGTAACAAGGGTTTATAACATTCTAGAGGATCTAAAGAAAAGTGAAATCATTAGCGTAGAGATGTTCAATTTTCCTGCGTTAAGAATCCTTTAATACCTGTCATTCAAGGCCTACCTAAGGTACATAAGGACCCAACCCACCCCCCCAATGAGACCGATAGTGGCCGGTAGGGGTTGTGTCACTGAACCTATTTCGATTTATACTGAAAAAACCTTAAGGCCAGTTGTTGATAAGAATTCTTTCATCCTTAAAGATACAAAACAGTTTTTACTAGATCTCTATAATAAAATGGATTCAATAGAAGATACTCTTCCTTATTTCTTAGTGACATTAGATGTTAAGTCACTGTTTACGGTCATTCCTAATCAAGAAAGTATTCATAAGTACCTTACACAGTATACTGAATTTACACCTACCAGAGTAGATTTGTTGTGTTTTTTACTTGAAATAGTGTTGGAAAACAATATTTTTTGTGTTTAATAATGATATGTTCATACAAAAAAATGGCGTAGCTATGGGCACGTCCTGTGCCAATAGGTACGCCAACTTGGTGATGGCTATCTGGGAAAGGGAACATTTATTTTCCTTACACAGTTTTCAGAAATTTGTGATTTTCTACAAACGTTTTGTAGATGATCTTTTTCTTCTGTGGCCAGGCAGCAAAAGTGAATTGTATACTTTTCTTGACGAAATGAACTCACTCACAAATTATTTAAAATTTACTATGGATGAATCTAATTATAGGATAAATTTCCTGGATGTATATATAAACAGACTGAGTAATGGTAAACTTAATACTGGTGTCTATAGGAAATCCTGTTATAGGAATAATTTGTTACATAGAAGAAGCATGCACCCGAAATTTGTTTTTAATAATATTATTAAAGGACAAGCCATCAGAGCCTCCAGGCTCAACCCAACCCAAGAGGGTTTTGAGAATGAATTAATAGACCTTAAAGGGAGGGTGCTAGCTAGATCATATAATATACATGAAATATCTGGCTGTTATCAAAGTATTGAACAATACAGGAGTGATAGAGCCTGTCCATATTCTTCTGATCATGGTAGAAATATGCACGCTAGTTGCTATAACTCAGGAAGAGCGTATAATAATGTGAATGTTGCACAGAAATTTCCTATATTTTATACACATGATTTTAATGATGTTAAAGAAATCATTTATAAACATTGGAAGGTCTTAACTGTTGATCCACTAATTAAAGAAATTGTGGGTGAAAATCCACAATTTATATTTAAGAACAAGAAGAACTTGCATAGAACTTTATGTTATCCAAACATGATAGAAGCCTCTTGTAATGACTCCCACAGAAAAGGTACTTTTCCATGTAACAATTGTAATTTTTGTTCTTACATCTACAATTACAATATGTTTGTCCACCCAGTTACATCACCATGTTTCTTGTTTGATGTTAATGCTAACTGCAATACCGAACATGTAGTTTACCTTGCATTGTGTACCTGCTGCTCTGCCTTTTATGTAGGTAAGACTGACAGAAGGTTCAGGGACAGGATAAGAGAACATCTTTATCAAATACGTATTCAATCTAGTACCAGTGCCTTATCTAAACATGTTCTAGAAACAGATATTAAGCATACTTTTAAATTCATGATTCTCCAGGTAAATAACCCTAGTTTTAGGGGGGGAGATATCAGAAACTACACAGAAAGAACAGAGATAAAATGGATTATTAGATTTAAGGCACATGTTAGCCCAGGTCTGAATGATAAAATTCCTTTAAAGCCTGTTTTAAAAAACAGGAGATTAATTGTTAAATAAATTTTATATAAGTGTTTGTATTTAGTTGTGACTAGTGTCCTAGGTATTTTTTAATTTATTTTTAGTAAGGTTTCTAATGTTTTATGCACATATATATGCATGTTTATGCTAGGATATGTGTGTTTTTAATACTTGATATAGTATCAAGCTGTTATACAAGGGAAATGTTATATTTATGCATGTTTTATTATATGCTTATATCACCTGGTTTTTTACTTTAAATTTTGGTGATGTCATTAATTACAATTATTCAATTAATCAATTGTTATATATAAGGCAGACAAAGGTTTGACTAGTTGTTTGCTAATGGTCTGAGGAAGCCTTTTGGCGAAAGCGCTTACCTATCATTTTTGCCTAAAATAAACATTTTTGGTTTTATCAAGAACGAGTCATCTTTGGATATTTTATCATTCATCACTTTTGCCATCTAATTACTGTTTGATCGATGCTGGAGACTTTATTCTGTATTGGGTTGCTCCTAAGCATAATTATTTATCTTTTCTACATATCTGTTTGTGACTGGCTTGGGAGCATTTACCCCTTGGTGGTTTGCATTTCATTTACCTGATGAATTTTTGCTTAAGTGAAATAGACCCCTTTGTTCTTCTTAAGCTTGGCCAAGATTTTCTTTTTTCTATTGTTGTATGACTGATATTGTGATTCACAGAAAAAAAAAATAAAACGTATTACTGGCACCACAAAGTTAAATTAAAATATAATATATTTTAACCGAGCTTTGTGGTGCCAGTAATAATACGTTTTATTTTTTTTCTGAGTGTCATTTGATTATCTGGCTTTATCTGTGTTGGTGGTACTTTTTATTTTGTTTTGATATTGTGATTCCACCAGGGCAACTTGTCTTTTGAGTTTGTCTTATTCTTAATATGAGTGGGCACAGCTCACTCTACACAGCTATCAATATGGCTGTACAGAGATTTTGTAAATTGCTCAGCACATGCTATGGTGTTTACTGAGTTTGGAGCTGCTTGGAATTTTGCCAAGGGGTTGCTTAGTAGAAAGAGATTATCCTTGGAATAGTCCCTAAAGGCTTTTGGTTTTGCTGGCTCCATGGATTTAGTTTTTATTTCAAGTAATACTACCTTCTGGTCTGATCTGACGAGTGAAGACATTACACTGGGTGAGGAACATCACTCCCCCATGTCCACGAGTACAAGGGTCAAGACATTTACACCCCTGGTAGAAGAATGGACCAACTGTTCCAGGTTGTTGGTATTAATGAAGTTTAGGAATTGCTGGGCTTGTATATTAGGAGGAAGCTTGTATATTAGAAGGATTTCCAATCTATAGAGGGGCAGTTGAGATCCCCCATGAATATCATATTAGACTGAATGGTGAGGGACTCTAGTACATTGAGACAGGTATTACACGTTTCCTGGGATATGGAGGGGGGACGTATAGTTTGCAAGGATATGGTATGAGACCCTCTTTATGGTGAATTGCACATGTATGAGTCTCAGTGGTTCATACACTTTAACTAGTCTGGATGTGAGACTGTTTTAATGTAAACAGAGACTCCTCCACTTTCAGTTCCCTCTTGTGCAATAGCTGGTCTAAAGGTGTTCATAGTTGAGTACTAGGCTAACTGCCCCCAAAGGGCCATTTTTTTAAGCCTAGTCAATAATCCGCATTTAGAATCAAACCTTGTACCTTTTGTTTATAAGATAAAGGTCTTAACCATAATGCCAGTGCAACCTTGCACTGCCAGGGTACTCTCTGCAACTATAAACCATACCTTGATTACTACACACATTTCTACACACTCCAGGGTTAGGAAGGCTTGCAGGGAGAAGTTTCTTGTTAAGACTTCTAGCAATGAGCAGTGCCACGTTCAGATATTCCTTCACAGGTCCAGTTAAGTCGGGAGGTTTATCAGTTTGGCAATGCCTAAAAAAGGCTCTATGGCAGTGGAAAAGATCTTTGTCAATATCCAAAAGCCTATAGAGGAGAATTGAGATATGAAAAGGACAGTAGTAGTGCTGAAATTTAATTCATCCTCAAGTCTTGGTGAGTACCTTCATGAGGTGGACTCTGTTTTCACAAAATCTCACCAAGGCGACACTGATATGTAGACTGTATTTACATAGCATATATCATGGACAGAAGTAAGTCAAAAACTAAAAAAGATATCTGGGTGCACTGGGCCAGGATAAAAAAAAATGCCCAATCCTGGTAGGCGCACTGGTGCCAGGACTGGAAAAGATGACAGTGTAGAATCCTCAAAATACAGAAACATTCCTACAATGGGGCCAGCCCAGGCCCAGAGGGAGGATAGCCCCCCTGGTGTAGAAGGAAGTAGCAGTTCACAAAAATCACAAAAACTGATAGGCCAAAGAAGAGCCATAAAGACAAGAAAGTGGACTACTGATGATAAGAAAGAAATTATGTATTGGTACTATTATGCAAAAAGCACAGAATTTCCAGACAAGATATACAAAACGATTAAGAGAGAAATTAGAGGAAAGAAAAATACTTCTGCAAGAAAAACTATCAGAAGTTTCAAATGAAAATTTGTGTTCATTAATACAATATAGTTGTGAAAAACAGTATATTGATCAAGAAACCTTGATCTGTTCGGAAAAAAGAAGCATCTGAGGAAGTGCGAAAATATACACAACAAAACCAAGAGATATTTGAAAAGTATAAAAAAGAAATATGGACATGGGAAAGAAAGAGAAATTTGATATGGTGCAATATTTATGCAAAGGAGAAAGCCAAATTAATTAATGTGAATAAGAAGGCAGCCCCCAAAGATATTTGAAGAGAAATACAAGTAAAGGCATCTGGATATGGAAAATTTCACAATAAAAAAATATCACAAAGATGGAATGTAGAAAAGAAGATCAGTAAAGCAGAAGTTAAAAAAATAGAAGTTGAAGTTATGGAGTGCTTGCAAAGTGAAGGATTTGATGAAGAAGGTCTAACACAGGTTACATCACAGCAGGATGGAGTGAGTCCCTAAAGCATGGAGAAACAGGAAGATCAGAAACCATCTGAAGAAGAAATGTGGACATGGGAAAGAAAAAGATTTAATATGGTGTAATATTTATGTAAAGGAGAAAGCAAAACTAACCTATACAAAAAAAGTAGCACCAAAGCTATTTGAAGAGAAATACAGGCAAAGGAATCCAGACATGGAAAACTTTACAATACAAAAAATAAGAAGACAAAGAGGAATAGTAGAAAAGGAGATTAGTAATGGAGAAGTTAAAGAAATAGAAACTGAGGTTGTGGAGTTCCTGCAAAGTGAAGGATTCAGTGTAGAAAATCTAATTCAGAAAGCACCACAACAGGATAGAGTAATAGATATCCAAATTAAGGAGAAACCAGTGGAACAGGAAGCAATTGGTCAGGTGCCATATGAAGAGAATTTGGAGTCTTCCACAGAAACCTGTATAAACATTCACTTGAAGCTAGAAAGCAAGGTAAGGAACAGGAAACTGTGGAAACTCTGATAGAGTCAATGCTAAGGAGTGATAGGCCAGTAAGTTCCCATATGACAGAGCAACGGACGGCTTAGGATGAAACTGATGAGAATGTGTCACAGGTAGATGCTACAGAACCTTCTATGGAATGCACGCAGGGACTGGAAAACAAGGGATGTGCCCTTGGTTTGGAAGAAAATGAGCTAAGAGAAGAATTGCTTGATTTAATAGACATGGACAGCTATATCAAAATCAATGAAAGAAATCAAATGAACACAGTAACTAGGACTGTTCATAGAGATCCATGCGCTATAACAGAAGCAAACAGGATATATTAATGTGCAGCTAAATTAATAACAAATAAAGTTCTACCACAAGAACACAGGGTAGTGAGGGAAAGGAAGGGGAGAAATCAAATACCATCCTCTAAATATCTAATAGAGAAAGTTATAAAGCAATTAAGACAAGAAGTATCACTGTTAGAAGACTCTAGAAGAGGGAATAGATCAACAAAAATACTAAGAAAGATAGATGTGATAAAAGGAGTGAGCAATATTAGAACAGACCAGGCTCTATCATGCACTATCGCAAATAAACTAAATATTTCAGTACAGGCGGAAAAACTTAGAAGATACGAAGATAAATATAAAGGAAAAGTGCAAATTAAGCAATTTATTGATGACCCAAAAAGGTTTTATAGAGAACAGGGAAACAAGGTAAACGGAATTCAAAGACCGCCAAAAAAAAGAATAAATAGATACATTTTGGAGAAGTATCTATGAAGATCCTGTGGAACATAACAAAGATACTAAATGGATAGAAAAAGTAAAAGAAAAAAATAAGAAGTTTAAAGGTACAGAATATGAAATGGGATGAAGTAACAGCTAGAGAGATTGAAACAAAGTTAAGAAAAGCCTCTAATTGGAAAACCCCAGGCCCAGATGCAGTACCTAATTTCTGGTTAAAAGTATTAACATCTTTGCACGAAGATTTAGCCATGAGTAAGAACTATTTATAAGCAAACCCAGAACAGACACCAACCTGGCTAACAACAGGAAAAGCAATGCTTCTACTTAAGAGTGAACCTGCAAGCTACCCTAAAAATTATAGACCAACAGCTTGCCTTCTGACGACGTATAAACTATACATGGGAATTGATGCCAACAGAGTTTATAGTCATTTAGAAGAAAACTCAATTATGCCAGTAGAACAAAAGGGCAATAAAAGAAAGTTATATGGAACAAAGGATTATTTGTTGTTAAATAAAGTCATAGTGAAGAATTATAAAAAAGGGAAGAATCTAAGTATGGCATGGACTGACTACAAAAAAAGCATTTGATAGTATCTCTCATTCATGAAAAGAGTGCTTAAAAATGTATAAGATACACCGCACGCTGATCGACTACATTACAGTGACCATGAAACAGTGGCAGACCACTTTACAATTAAGCCATGATAAAGGACAAATTGTTATCCCAGGGATAAAAATTCAAAGGGGGATATTCCAGGGTGACTCTGTCACCGTTACTATTCTGCCTTGCCCTTAATCCATTAAGCTGTTTACTCAACAGCCTAGGCCATGACTATACTCTGGCTCCTAGAAAACAACAAAATGCAAAGACTTCTCACCTGCTCTTTGTCGATGATTTAAAACTATATAGCTCATCAGATGAGGAACTGAAAGCACAACTGTAAGCTGTCAAATCTTTTTCAGATGATATAAGAATGTCATTTGGTCTTGATAAATGTGCAAAAGCAACCTTTAAAACAGGAAAACTGCAACGCCAGGAAAATATCAGTTTGGGGCAAGAATATGATATAAAAGAACTTGAGCAAGAAGGGTATATAAATATTTGGGAAATGATGAAGGATCAACAATAAAACAAACAAATGCAAATACAAGTTAGTAAGGAATACTTCAGAAGACTTAAATTAATCCTGAAAATAGCACTGACATCTAGGAACAAAATCAAGCTATAAACCAATTTGCTCTTCTGTCCTTATAGTTTTTGAATGACTGACTGGCCCCAAAATGTGTTGGATAGATTAGATAGGAAAACAAGAAGGATGCTTCATGCTCAATAAATGACTTATAAAAATCAGTATATATCAAGATTATATATTCCCCATTCCGAAGGAGGGATGGGCCTCCTTGAAACTGATTACATGTATAGATCTGCGATTGTGGGACTCTACACGTCTGCTGACCTCACAAGACCCAAATGCAGTAAAAGATTTGAAACATGAGGAGAATAAATCTAAGATGACTTCGTTGCTTAATCTAGCAGAAGCTTATCAGCATCAAGTAGGAATGGAAATCAAGCCAGAAGTCGATAAAAATCAGGCAGCAACTAAATGTGCCAAAAGACAAAAGAAAAGAATATAAGGTGAAGGATCAAATGAGAAGGCAAGAAATGTGGAAAAAGCATAAATATAGTTGCATGTATAGAAAACTTCAGGAAGAACCTCATGTTGATCAGGAACGAACACAGGAGTGGTCAAGGAGAGGCAAATTCAAACCAAGAGACGAAAGGTTAATACTGATGGCCCAAGATAGTGGGTTGTGTACACGTTGGTTTATAAAGTCCATTGAACATGTGGGAGAAACAGACAAATGTAGGTTTTTATAAAATCGAACTGGAAACAGTTGCACACCTCGTTGCTGGTTGCGACATACTAATGGCAGAAGGACTGTACTGAAAAGCATAATAATGTGGCGTGACTGTTGCACTGGGGAGTCTGCAAACATTATGGTACTGAAGTGGTTGAAAAACACTGGAAAGATGATCCACAAAGCATCATAGAAAATGAAGAAGTCTGCATCATATGGGATCATCCATTACCAACAGTTCAAAAGATAGATGGTAGAAAACCAGATATATTGGTCCTGACCCCAGGCCAGGAAATGACTCGGGTCCCCTCTACTTTCACTAAAATGGAACCAAAGCAATTCTGACTAAATAGTGTAAAGAGATTGAAAAAGTGCAGCTATTCAACACAGAAACACTCAATGAGACAAGAAGAAGTGCTGAAACAATGGATATGGTAATGTAAGTCTTAGCTTTTGTAGAGTTTAGCAGAAAACAGCAACACTCTTCTTCTCAAGCATTGTGGTCGCCAAACTTCACCAAATGCCTCATGTACAGAGATTCAAATTTTAAACAAGCTAGCCCTTTAACCAATCAAATAAAGGCACAATAAGACTTACAACAGCAATTCCCAGCTCAGAAGGTTGTAGGCTA
This sequence comes from Protopterus annectens, assembly GCF_019279795.1. NCBI lineage: Eukaryota > Metazoa > Chordata > Ceratodontiformes > Protopteridae > Protopterus > Protopterus annectens. The sequence goes on from NC_056746.1 coordinate 801,195,439, forward strand.
TCCTCTCCTGCCTCAAGAGTGTAGACCACAAACCTTCATAATAGCCCAAGTGCTTAAAACAGAAAAACATACACTTAGAATAACACACAATAAGCCTTCACCAGCAATTCACAACTTAGAAGGGTGGAACTACGCTTTACTCCCACAAGAGTGTGAACCACAAACCTGCTTAATATAAAATATATGGTTTGGAGCCCAAGTGCTTAAACCAGAACTAAGACACCTAGAATAATAGGCACAATAAGCCTTAAACCAGCAATTCCCAACTCAGAAGGGTATAAGCTACCTCTCCTGTCAGAGCAGTGTAGACCACAAACCTTCCTAATGTACACAGGAGTGGTCAAGGAGAGGCAAATTCAAACCAAGAGATGAAAGGTTAATACTGATGGCCCAAGATAGTGGGTTGTGTACACGTTGGTTTATTAAGTCCATTGAACATGTGGGAGAAACAGACAAATGTAGGTTTTATAAAATCGAACTGGAAACAGTTGCACACCTCGTTGCTGGTTGCGACATACTAATGGCAGAAGGACTGTACTGAAAAGCATAACAATGTGGCGTGACTATTGCACTGGGGATTGTGCAAACATTATGGTACTGAAGTGGTTGAAAAACACTGGAAAGATGATCCACAAAGCATCATAGAAAATGAAGAAGTCTGCATCATATGGGATCATCCATTACCAACAGTTCAAAAGATAGATGGTAAAAAACCAGATATATTGGTCCAAGAAAAGAAGACAAGAGTAGCTTTGATCATTGAAATTACCACACCCAGTGACTACATTGTCTTGCGTACAGAGAGACCCAAAGTCATAAAATATCAGGATCTGCAGGCAGAAATGACAGTAATGTGGAAGAAAGATACCCAGAAAGTTCCAATAGTAGTAGGAGCAACGGGTCTTATAAAAATAATTTACAATCACATTTAAATATGCTACCAATACATGTAACTCCATACGAACTGCAGAAGGAGTCATTACTGGGCAGATTGTGGGTGCTGCGAAGAGCACTACTGGCTGACATCAAAGATTGAAACAAAACTAATTTCATGAACTTTAATCGTACTTTGACTTAGAAATGGGGTCCATTCCTGTCATGGCATTAGAAACCCAAAAGACTTGGAGAAATTAAAAAAGAGAAGTGCGGATCTTCATCCCTGGCAGAGAAGCATGGTAGGCCATTAAATAATGTACCTTGGAATGACACCAGAAGCTTAGCCAATTGTTAAAATCAATCACTTTCTGTTGGTAAAATGTCATCATCCTTGGAGAAAATAGTGTTCTGCTCAGTGTTAGGCTAATACCTGCCTGAGACACGATCAGCGAACTCGATCATGTCTCATTTTATATAGTCAGCGTAGGTACATCTCAGGTTTTTAACACTCACATGGGCCATACTCTTACCTGTAGTTCAGTGACCTGAATGCCTGTGTGATTTGACAGATCCTAGTTCTGGAAAGGCAGCTGACTGTGACTCTCTCCTTAATTAGTCTGGTGAGGGGAGCATTGGTGTGCCTCACTGCAGAATTATCAATGACCAGGAAAGTTGGCTGTGTGCTGGTTTGCCTTAAGGGCTTAGAAGTAGAGGCAAACCAGCACACAGCCAACTTGCGTACAGAGAGACCCAAAGTCATAAAATATATGGTTTGGAGCCCAAGTGCTTAAACCAGAACTAAGACACTTAGAATAATAGGCACAATAAGCCTTAAACCAGCAATTCCCAACTCAGAAGGGTATAAGCTACCTCTCCTGTCACACCAGTTTTCATCTTGTCTTTTCATCAATTTTGGAGGGACATCCAGTTCTTTGAACGTCACTCTTGTCCAATATTTTCTCCACTTTTTGATGATTTTCTTCACTGTGTTACTATGTGTAGCTGGGGGTGGTATTTTAATAGAGTGTTTAAGTGATGGTTGAAGACCTTTTTTTGATTGTGCTGTGCAGCGGTATTAATGTTTTAGGAAAGTTACCTGTAAGTGCCTCAGCATAGGTAGTTTTATGTGTAAGGTTTTTATCCTGTGCAGTAGGCATGGTGCAAATGTCACAGACAACCTCTAAAGGGGTAGTTTTGGTTGTATGTGAGAGTTTTGCCTCCCGCATTGAAGTACATTTACACCTCTCGCATACTTTATCTGTTTTATAAAGAATAAATGGGCTGTCAGTATACATGAGGTAATTGCTACGATGCCTCAGAATATCCATCTCAATCAGAATCACAGAGAGAGTTAGGAAGTGCATATCCATGGCTACTGATCTACTAGTGAGGAGTGAGAGAAATTTAAATATTGAATAGGTTAATAAGACAAGGAACTTGATGAGCAATGCTCAGCTATGCACAAACTAGATGCTCTAGTAGATTAAAAAAAGTTTGTCTAGACAGGAGGGCATTTTAAGGGAAACTTACACTGTGAGAGACTGGCATTGATACAGATTACAAGGGGGGATTATGGTGCGAGATATTGGCAACTACAGTGGATATAAAAAGTGTACACACCCATGTTAAAATGCCAGGTTTTTGTGATATAAAAAAATGAGACCACAATAAATCATTGCAAAACTTTTCCTATCTTTAATGTGACCTACAACCTGTACAATTCAATTGAAAAACAAACAAATCTGTTAGGGGAAAAATATAAAAAATGTACAATACGCTGGTTGCATAAGTGTGCACACCCTTAAACTAATACTTTGTTGAAGCACTTTTTGATTTACCATTCAGTCTTCTTGGGTAGGAGTCTATCAGCAGGGCACATCTTGACTTGGCAATATTTGCCCACTCTTCTTTGCAAAAATCGCTCCAAATCTGTCAGATTGCAAGGGCATCTCTTGTGCACAGCCCTCTTCAGGTCACCCCACAGATTTTCTATTGGATTTAGGCCTGGGATCTGGCTGGGCCATTCCAAAACTTTAATTTTCTTCTGGTTAAGCCATTCTTTTGATGCTTTGGATGTATGCTTGGTGTCATTGTCTTGTTGAAAGGTGAAATTCCTCTTCATCTTCAGCTTTCTAGCAGAAACCTGTAGGTTTTGGGCCAAAAGTGACTGGTATTTGGAACTGTTCATAATTCTCTTCACCTTAACTAAAGCCCCAGTTCCAGCTAAAGAAAAGCAACCCCAAAGCATGACACTGTCACCAACATGCTTTACCGTGGGGATGGTGTTCTTCTGGTGATGCGAAGTGTTATTTTTGTGCCAAACATACCTTTTGGAATTGTGGCCAGAAAGTTCAACCTTGGTCTCATCAGACAATAACACATTTTCCCATATGCTTTTTGGGAGACGCAGTCTATTGTTTTGCAAATTTTAGCCGGGCCTGGATGTTTTTCTGTGTAAGAAAAGGCTTCCGTCTTGCAACCCTACCCCATAGGCCAGACATATGGAGAATACGAGAGATTGTTGTCACATGTAGTACACAACCAGTACTTGCCAGAAATTCCTGCAGCTCCTTCAGTGTTGCTGTAGGTCTCTTGGCAGCCTCCAAGACCAGTTTTCATCTTGTCTTTTCATCAATTTTGGAGGGACATCCAGTTCTTTGAACGTCACTCTTGTCCAATATTTTCTCCACTTTTTGATGATTTTCTTCACTGTGTTCCATGCCATATTCAATGCTGTGGACATTTTTTTGTATCCTTCTCCTGACTGATACCTTTCAACAATGAGATACCTTTGATGCTATGTAATCTCTCTGTGAACCATGGCTTTTGCCGTAGCAGGCAACTGAGTAAATGTCAGGAAAATCCTACTACGACAGCTGAACTTTATTTGGGTTTAATCAAAGTCTCCTTAATTGATGGCAGGAGTGTACCCAAGAAGACTGAATGTTGTATTTAAAAAAAAAAAAAAATGGTGCTTCAACAAAGTATTAGTTTAAGGGTGTGCACTTGTGCAACCGGTTTATTGTATGTTTTTTATTTTTTATATTTTTCCCCAAACAGATCTGTTTGTTTTTGTATTGAATTGTACAGGTTATAGGTCACATTAAAGGTGGGAAAAGTTTTTAAATGATTTATTGTTGTCTCATTTTTTTATATCACAAAAACCTGGCATTTTAACAGGGGTGTGTACACTTTTTATATCCACTGCTAGGCACCACTGTGCAGACAGCAAATACTGTAAAAAAAAGGTCAAAAAGTGCAGACAGTCAACAGAGAAACAACTAATGAAGCTGTGAGAAAAACAATGTGAAAAACAAGTGCCAAAACAGTTGATATGATAATGTAAGCCTTAGCTTGCTCATAGGTGATCAGCAAAGCACTGTGCAACTGCTGCACTTAAATAGTGGAGATTTGAATAAAAAACAAAAAAACATAAACAAGGCCATGTGGCTCATCAAAAACAACACACTTTGCTTCCCTTTACACAGTCCTGGACCAGAAATGACTCATGCTCTCTCTACTCTCACTAAAGTGGAACTAAGGCAGTTCCAACTAAAAACTGTTAAAAAAAGGTCAAAAGTGCAGACATTTAAAACAAACACAAAATCAATTCAAGAAACAAGTACCAAAATAGTGGATATGGTAGTGTAAGTTTTAGTTTTTGTAGGGTTTAGCAGAAAAGTACAGTTGTGTACACCACCATAAATGTAGATGTATTTTTTGTAGGGTTTAGCAGAAAAGTACAGTTGTGTACACCTAACCATAAATGTAGATGTTTGAGTGTATTCACTGTTGCAGTCATTACATTTGGGTAATCTGCTGGCAGGTTGCCCTCAGCTGGCCTGGTTAACAAAGTCTTGAGTCCTGCGTCAGTTGCTGTCCCTTCTTCCATGACGTCAGGTCATCAGGGGTGTAAAACATGCAGCCAACGCCATTACATCAGTTTTTCTTGCCCCAGATGTCAGGTGCCCCCCAAATGGAGAGCAAATAAAATTAAACACACAAAAAATATACCTCCAATCCCAAAAGCAAACACACCAAAAGGGCTTTTAAGCATAGTAAAAGAAAGTAGAAGTATAGCCAGAGAAAAATAGGGGGGCTGAAGGGAGGGTAACCAGGACTGCAACAGTGAATACACTTGAACATCTACATTTATGGTAAGTGTATACAACTGTACTATGTTCTTCGTGTTTCACTGTTGCAGTCATTACATTTGGGTAGATTCCCAAAGTTATGGTTGGGTGGAAGGAATTATACAGCATTAGGACCAGCTATAAAGCCCTGCAGGACAGCAGTGGCAAAGCCAGCTCTGGATTTAGAGAAAAGTGGTAAATGGTAATGTTTGGTGAAAGTATGAACTGAGCTCCAGGTAGCAGCTTCTAGAATGTCCCTGGTAGGAACACCTCTGAGAAAGGCTGTTGAAGTAGATGCAGCCCCGGTGGAATGGGATCTGATCCCCTGGGGGACAGTTTTTCCATGGTGCATATAACAGAAACAAATACAATGGCTTATCCATTTGGAAATGGTTTGCTTTGAAATATCCTTTCCCTCTGCCCCTGCAGCAAATGCTACCAGCAGTTGTTCAGATTTTCTTTGAGATTTAGTCCTGTTTAAGTAAAATCTAATGTGCCTGTGCACATCCAATGAATGCAGAATCCGCTCTCCCTTGTTCTGTGGATTGGGAAAGAAAGTTGGCAAATTAATTGTCTGATTAAGAGCCACACTGGATACCACCTTAGGCATGAAGGATGGGTTGGTTCTTAGAAAAACCCTGTCTGCATGAAAAATTATGAAAGGCTCCACTGCCATAAGAGCCTGTAATTCGGAAATCCTTCTTGCTGAAGTGACGCTAAAAGGAAAGCTTTTTTCCATGAGAGAATTTTTAAGTCTGCAGTTGCAGCTGGCGCGAAAGGAGGGAGAGTGAATTTCTCCAATACAAAATTAAGGTCCCAGGCAGGGGTTGGAGCTCTCCTAGGTGGTCTTAAGTTTTTGGCCCCTTTAAGATACTGCTTTAGCAGTGGATGAGAGAAGAGGGGAGGTTCTGTGTTGTAATGAGCTGAAATGGCTGAGGCATGGATTTTTATGGAAGAAAAGAACAGGCCCTTGTGAAGCATCTCAGATAAGTATTATAAAATCTGAGGAATGTTGGGCACTGCTGTGCTTATCCCTTGAGATTGATTCCAGGCACATAATCTTTTCCATTTGTCAGCATAAGATTTTCTAGTACTAGGTATTCTCGCCTCCAAAATGACATCCATCACAGGTTTGCTGAGGGATGCTAAGGGTGAATTTAGGTGATTAGCCACGCTGCAAGATTCAAAGTTTGGAGCTGAGTGTGCAGAGTTTGGTTGTTCTGCTGAGACAGTAAGTAAGGTGTCTGAGGCAGGTGCCACAGTGGAAGGTGAAACACACTGCGCAGGAGTGGGTACCAGTGTTGGCGAGGCCAGTTTGGAGCAATCAGAATCATTCTTAGTTTGTCCTGTTTGACTTTTAGTAGAACTTTGGAGAGCAGAGGCAGAGGGGGAAAGGCATAGACTGACAGGTTTTTCCAGCTGAAGGACAGAGCATCCACTTTCCAGGCTTTTTTGTGATGAGTTCTTGTGCAAAATTTGTCCAACTGATAGTTCTGGGGTGAGGCAAAAAGATCTATGTCTGGGCTCCCCCATTTGCATGTCAACATGTTGAAAATCTGTGGTTCGAGTTTCCATTCGTGTGGGTCCATGAGATTTCTGCTTAAATCGTCTGACAGAGTGTTTAACTTTCCTGGCAGGAATTGAGCTTGTAGTTGTACTTGATAGGTCAAGGCTGTGTTCCAAAATGCCATGGCTTGTCTGCAAAGGGGGTAGGAGTGTGTGCCCTCCTGCTTGTTTATGTACCACATAACTGTGGTGTTGTCTGTCTTTATCAGTAATTGTCCTGGATGAAGGTAGTCCTTGAAGGCTGTCAGTGCATTCTGTACAGCTAGCATTTCTTTATGACTTATGTGAAGGTGCATTTGAATTGGGCTCTATTTTTCCTGAATGCACTTGCCTGCCAGATGAGCACCCCATGCACAGTCTGATGCATCTGTAGTTAGGGTTTGGGTGGCAGAGGGTGGTGTGAATGGCAGTCCCTTGTTCTGGTGGCAGGCCTCTGCCCACCATAGGAACTCTAGGTGCAGGCAAGGTATGACAGGAATCATTGTTTCCAGGTTGTGACAATGCTGACTCCATAGACTTTTTAAGTACCACTGAAGTTTCCTCATATGCAGTCTTGCATATGGAATTAGAAGAATGCAGGAGGCCATGAACCCCAAGGCTTACAGTATTTGCCTTGCAGAAAGCAGGGTTTTTGTGGCTACCTGTTTGATGTAAGTCACCAAATGAATTTGCTTCTCTGGCATAAGGAAAGCCATCTGGTCAGTTGTATTCAAGCGTGCACCCAGGAATGTAATTTTTTGAGAGGGTAACAGTTGTGATTTATTTTCATTTATAGTGTACCCTAGACAAATTAGAACCCTGTTTACAAACGCCAGATGTTTTAGAAGAATGTCCTTGCTTTCTGCCTGATTTAGACAATCGTCCAGGTATGGATATATTTGAATATTTCTTTGCATGCAAAATGCAATTACTGGAGCCAGGGACTTTGTAAAGACCCTGGGCGCAGTAGATAAGCCAAAGGGCAGTACAGAGAATTGGTAGTGCAAGAAGCCTGCTTTGAAGTGGAGGTATCTTCTGCAAGATTCCCTGATTGGGATATGCAGGTAAGCCTCTTTTAAATCTAGAGTTTCCAACCAGGGATCTTTGCCTAGCATAGGAAGTAACTGGTGAAGTGTCAGCATCTTGAAATGGGATGTCCAGAAAGGTGTTTAGAGTAGATAAGTCCAGAATTGGACGCCAAGATTTGCCTTTTCTGGGTACCAGGAAAGGTCTTGAATAGAAACCTCGTTTCTTTTCCTCTTCTGGTACTAGTTGAATATCCCCCATGCTCATGAGGGAAAGTACTTGTTTCTGGGCCTCTGCCCACTGATTTGGGGGCAGGTCTAGCCATCCGTTTGGAATTGGCAACGTGTGGAAATGAAATCTGTATCCCTGGGATACTATATTTAAAACCCATTTGTCCTGGGTTATAAGTTGCCAGTTTTTTGCATGAAGAGCCAGTTTCCCCCCCAAAGGGGCAGCTAAAAGGTAAGTGCTTGGTAAGTGTAAAGGGAAGTCATTCAGATTGCTTACCATAGGGAGGTGTCTTGTTGTTTCCAGATTTGGAAGAGGAGGCACCCCATTGTTTTGTTCTGAAAGTCCCTTGGGACCGAAACCTGGTGCCTTTGGAATGTCTGGGTTTGACTTGAGTGGTTCTCGAAGGAACTGAAAAGGACCAATTCTTAGTAGGCCAGTGTCTACTAAATCTTGGAGGTTGTACTTGTAAGAAATATTTCACAGTTTGCATAGATTTAGCTTTATCTTCCATATTTTTAGAACTTCTTCAGCCTCATTACCAAAGAGACAGTCCTGTTGTAAAGGAGCATCTAACAATTTTGCTTTAACACGATCAGGCAGATTTTGCTCTTTGAGCCAAGCATGCCTTTCTAGCACAGACCCAGTTACAGCAGCTCTGCAAGAGACCTCCAAAGAATCAAAACCGCATTGCAAAGTATGTTTTCCAACTTGTTCATCTGAATGCAATAAATCCTGTAAATCTTTATTTTCCACACAGTCAGAAATCAACATAATTTTCTGTTTAAGCAGTCCCATTATAAGCTGCTGATATTTTAGCATATGAAATTGACAGTTTAAAGCTCTGATTGCCAGGGTTGCAGAAGTGTAAACCTTCTTACCCCATCTATCCAGCGCCCTGGAATCTCTATCAGAAGGGGTAGGATTTTTAGCAGTAGAAGCCTTAATGCCCTTGGGACCCTGAGAAATGGATTCAGGATCTGCAATAGCATTTTTGAAAAGGAATTTGTGGGAGTCAGGAACCCTGTAGTATCTGTCTGGCTTACAAGGAGCCGGAGGCAGAGAATCGGGAGCCATACTAGATTCTGAAAAAACATCATCAACAATGTCTAGAACAGGAGGTATAGCCAAAGGCCTATGCTGAGGAAGAAGAAGAAAATCCCTAAGTCTCTTTTTAGATTCAGAAAAATCCTGACTTTCCCAGTGGAAATGTTCCCTTAAGGTATGTAAAGTTTCTCCAAAAGAAAAATCCTCAGGGGGCCAAGCAGAAGGAATGGAATCTTCTGCATCAGAGTCCTCATAAGTAGGTATAGACAATTCCTGTTCATTAGAAGAGTCAGAAGAAATAGAATCCTGTTCAGAAGATTCATAATCAATATCTTGCCTAGGCCTCTTAGAATGGGGGAGTTGGCTACCCCTGATCAGAGTAATTAAATCTTCAGCCATTTTGATCATTTGTTTTTTATGCATAGGGGCCTGCACATGTGGCCCAGGCGTCATTTTTTTAGGTATAGGTCGAGATTTTGGCCTTAGATTTGAAGATGGCATTGGTCTAATATACAAATCTGTAGGCCTGAAAACACCCTCAGAAGCCGGTGACTGCACAGCGGCTCCGGACCCATCCAAGGTAGAGACATCTGCGAGTTCCATAATTGAAGCATCTCTCGGCATACTTCAAATGGGTCTCAGTACAGGCCTGCGAATCAGAAGTAGCGGGTATCAGGGGCTGCGAAAGTGCCTCACTGAGTACCAGCAAACTGGCGACTGGCTTAGGAGAAGCATCGTCAGCAGTTTTGGACCTCAACGGCCTGTCTCTGTCTTTTTCTTTGCGTTTTTTAGGTATTCCTGTAGTCGGATCGCTAACTGACGACATTTCTGGATAATTAAAGCGTGAGCCAAAATATTTAGAAGCAAAAATGTACCGACGTTTGATAGTGCATTGATTAAATAAAGCACAGAACCGACAGCAAGGTATGTTGTGGTCAGGGCCTAGGCAAGGAATACAGTACAAATGAAAATCCTTATGAGGTATTTGCTTCCCACAAGTAATGCAATTATTAACTTTTACTGACATGGGTAAAGAGCAAGAAAAAGTTTCTCCAACAGGGTACTTAGCTTTTTAGTTGAAGACTTCGGATCTGAACTTGAAAACGAAAATTTCAGGAGTCGGCCAACCGGCACTTGCGAACTGCTTCTGCTTCGGGCACCGCACGGCAAGAAAGACTGATATAATGGTGTCAGCTGCATGTTTTATGATGACCTGATGTCATGGAAGAAGGGACAGCAACCGACGCAGAACCCAAGACTTTGTTAATCAGGCTGACTGAGGGCAACCTGCCAGCAGATTACCCAAATGTAATGACTGCAACAGTGAAACAAAGAACATCCAGCAACACTCTTCTTCTCAAGTAGAATGGTCTCCAAATGCCTTGAGCTCACAAGTTATGAGCCAAGCAGTGTGCTTAAATGACAGCGGAGATTTCATAAATAAAACACAAACAAAGCCCTTTGACCAATCAAAATAGCACACTCTTCTTTCCTTTACATGACCCCAGGCCAGGAAATGACTCGGGTCCCCTCTACTCTCACTAAAATGGAACCAAAGCAATTCTGACTAAATAGTGTAAAGAGATTGAAAAAGTGCAGCTATTCAACACAGAAACACTCAATGAGACAAGAAGTGCTGAAACAATGGATATGGTAATGTAAGTCTTAGCTTTTGTAGAGTTTAGCAGAAAACAGCAACACTCTTCTTCTCAAGCATTGTGGTCGCCAAACTTCACCAAATGCCTCATGTACAGAGATTCAAATTTTAAACAAGCTAGCCCTTTAACCAATCAAATAAAGGCACAATAAGACTTACAACAGCAATTCCCAGCTCAGAAGGTTGTAGGCTATCCTCTCCTGCCTCAAGAGTGTAGACCACAAACCTTCATAATAGCCCAAGTGCTTAAAACAGAAAAAAATACACTTAGAATAACACACAATAAGCCTTCACCAGCAATTCACAACTTAGAAGGGTGGAACTACGCTTTACTCCCACAAGAGTGTGAACCACAAACCTGCTTAATATAAAATATATGGTTTGGAGCCCAAGTGCTTAAACCAGAACTAAGACACTTAGAATAATAGGCACAATAAGCCTTAAACCAGCAATTCCCAACTCAGAAGGGTATAAGCTACCTCTCCTGTCACAGCAGCGTAGACCACAAACCTTCCTAATGTAAGATAATTAGTTTGGAGCCCAAGTGCCCAAGTGCTTAAATCAGAACTAAGAGGCTTAGGAGCCCAAGTGCTTAAATCAGAACTAAGAGGCTTAAAAAAAGTTACAATGTAATCAGGCTACTAACAAGCAGAGATAAATGCAGCAGACTGAATGCAAATGAATACTTTATTTAGCTTTTTGCTGCACATTCATAAAGTAGGAAAAATCACGGACACAATAAAAGCAGCTAAATAAACTGCAATTTCTTTTTAATAAGCAGGAAGGAAGGAAACAGAACATAACTCAAGTTTAAGAGATTAAGGGGGGGAGCCTTCCCAGTTGATCTTTCAGTGCTTGGTAGAATGAGCTGATAAGATGAGACTGGAAAGCGTGTCCAAAATAAGATTTATAGTAGAGGTGGGCAACTCAAATACCACCAATTTTAAAAGCACTACAGGAGTAGGTCGATTGGGAGGGAAAAATCAAATGCAGACAGAGATCAGCAATAGTCAGGCAGAAAACAGCAAGTCCACAGTCTTACAGCCAAATAAAGATGCCACTAAATATTTGTAGTTAAATGAGAAATGCTATTTCTCAACTCCTCCCAATAATTAGATGGGTGTTATTCACTGTCTGCAAAATAATTCTTTGTAAAGGGGTGAACTCCTAGCAGAGGCAGCACACCATATTTTTTGGCACCCTATTGGTTACTTTTTGGGTATATGCAAATGAGATGGAATCTTCTGGCCCTATCCCAGTGAGTGAAGATAGAAAGCAATAAGAAGACACCTGCCTCAGTTCACTCCTCCCATTGTACTGTAAACACATATAAACAACACTACTATTAATATACTTTTCTCATAGGACCACTTATGATTTCTACTAAAAGCCTTTTGCCTTTTTTCTTGGTTGAGGAACTTTTCAAAATGATTATCAATTGGGTTTAGTATACACAAGGATCTAGTTATTCTCTGACAGTAACTCTATGATATCCACTACAGTTTTGGTTTGCAGTACGACAATAACAATGAATGTAGGAACAAAAACTTATTTCATTTTAAAGGACATTACAACTGACTTGTTCTGACAAGCACCCTAACACAGTGAGAAAACATATGCATACACACACACACTTTCCAGAAAGCAACAAACCCCCTTAGTAACCCTCCCACCGGGTGGTTACTAACAGATGACTTTTGCTTTGTCCCTAAATGTCTGATGTGGTTGTATTTTAAAAGGTTTATGCATGGAATGCACTAGAGGGGAAGATAACACCAGATCAGAGAAGCAGATGCTACAAAGCTTCCTGCGATCAAGTCTTTACTTTCCACTTCCATACAAGAAGACACATCAATTCACTTTCAAAAGCTTATATATCACTCCATAAAGGGAGAAAACGGAGCTTACCCAACTGACATACTGGTTAAGGTGTTTACCTCCCAAGAATTAACTGCAGGACTTTAGAAAACAATGAGAAGAGAGACTGGAAAGGTAATTTACAAAGGGGCAATGGGAGGATATCTGTATGTCTCCCAAGCATGCAACTAAGTCTGTAAAATTTACAATTTGTTCTTGTTAGTACATGGAAAGGTATTTTTAAACCCCAAGCAGATATCGGAGCATTCTTCCTCAATTAGATAGTAAATGCTGGGGGTGTGAATGAAAGGAGAAAAGTAACTAGGAACATGTTTCTGGGAAGGAAAGAGTTGGTAATTTTTAAAAATGCCTTAAAGAATTCTCTGTTAAAAATGTTGGGGGAGCAAGTGACTGCAACTAAAAAAAATGATTCTTTTGAACTGGGGCACAGGATCTGAATTGCCTAGACATAGTAAGGCCTTATTAAATTTAATTCTGTTGGCTGCAAAAAAAACAAAAAAACAACAGCTAGAAAATGGAGATCAACATCTAAACCAACTGTAACTGAAGTACTGAATATTGTAAAGCAGACAAAACAACTGAAGGTGGGAACTTTATAAAAAGGAATAAGCAAGTTAGAAAACTGGAATTTGTGGGAATAATGCATACAGAATAATGTTCAGGAGGAAGACAAGCAGGATTTAAGGGAAGGCAGGGATTTTGCAGCTTACATAATGGAGTGAATAACAATTGTTAAAAAGATACTATATATGCATACTGCATGAAAATAATGAACATTTTATCCCTTTCTATTAATGTATGTGTATCTATATCATTGTGTCAATTGTGATTTAATAAAGATGTTAAAAAATATGCTGGATAAGCTAAGGGAGAAATGGCTCCTGAAAGTATGCATAGCAGTATGGAGAGACAGGCATGTTCCAGATGACTGCAGAATAAGCATTCCAGTGTCCGTGTACAAAAACAAAGGTGACATTCACAACTGTGGGCAGTACAGAGGTATCAGACGCATGTCGCAATGCATGAAAATGCAGTGTGATATTCAATGTGACAAGCATGAAAATGTTGGGGATGGTGATTGATAAACAAATATGCAGAGTGGTAGAAAGTAATATAGAAGATGAACAATTCAGATCAGGAAGCAGCACAACCACCCCAATGTTTTAAGACAGACAGACAGTGGAGAAGAAGTTAAAGACAACAGAAGTCCAACTGGACATTCCCAGACTTGGATAAAGCATACAAGAGGTTTCCAAGAAAGGTAATCTGGGTAGTTCTGTAATGGTTCGGAGTCCCGGTAACACTGGTAGAATTACTGTAGGCTATGTGTAAGGATCCAATGATGCAAGACCAGTGTTCAGACTTCACAGAGGGGTTTTCAGTAGGAGTGGGTATGGATCAGGGTTTAGCTCTGAATCCACTGAACTTCACTACTGGTGATGCACTACATTAGCAAACGGGTCAGAGGGGACATAGTAACAAAGCTGCTGCATGTACACAATGTGGCATTACAAGCAGTCTAAACACTAACATAAGCAAATGATAGAGAAATGGAATGCAAAATCAAAGGCACACAGGATAAAACTGAGTACAAACAAGACAACTGTCAAGGCAGCAAATGAGGGATAGCAAAAGAAGCTGAAAACTGAGATAAAGGGAAAACAGTTGAGGTTGACAGCTTCAAGTATTTGGGAGGAGTTGATGAAAAGAAGGAAAGTCTAAATAAGGAGGCCAAAACTAGAATCAGGAGTGCAGCTAACTGGCACAGACTGTCAGGTGTAGTGTGCAACAGAAGAACACCAAAGAAGTTGAAAAGAAAGCTGTAAAAAAACAGTGGTGTGACTACTACTACTACTGTATTGCACAGAAACATGGGTAGTGTAGGCAGATCAACTCTGGAAGCTAGAAGTGATACAGATAAGGTTCCTCAGACAGATGGTAGGATGCACAATACACAACAGATGAAGAAATGATGACCAGAGCAGAGGATAAAATAGCTCCAACTACATAGAAGATAAAAGAGAACAGATTATGCTGGTTTGGGTACATGTGCAGGAAAGACAAAGATGATTTGGTGAATGAGATTTAGAAGAGACAGGAAGAAGGTAAGAGGAAATGAGAATGCCCAGCAAAACAGATGGAAGAATTGCATGTCAGAAGACCTAAGACAGTCAGACACGGCTGTTGAAGTAAGGAGAGTGGCATTGACATAAAGAGAACTGACTGAGGTTTGACTCTCCCCAATCCAAGGTCTTCAGCTGAGATCTAGTTTTAGCATGAGCCTTCAATAACTGAAAGGTAAAGGGTTTAGGTTATGAAAGTTGGACACTGGACTAATCTTGAAGAGACTCAGGCCTAGAACTCACCTCTGAGTATTTGTCCTTGTGAGAATGCTCCGACATATGTACCAGGCTGTGAGGAGGTCCCTCCTGTTGGCCTCCACACAAAAAGCTCTCAACCATTATTTCTAGCAAAATGGGCTAACAACTCTTCGCACCTCTGATGTAAGAGTGAATCTCTGGCCCTCTAACATTCATCAACATTGTGCTGTTCCAAGAGACAGTGCAGGAAATGCCAGTGTGGGTCTTGGCTGGTAATCTGATGACCAGATGGAAACTTTGTATAATGCTTAAGCAAGAAAATAGGGTCTAGTTCATGTTGTCGTAAGCTGACAATATCGAATACGATACTGTTGGCATGACAATGTTAAAAGTTCAGAACATTGCGCAGGTAAACAGAAATCTCCGTAAAGGGGAGATTTCCGTTTACCAAAATGTACTGTCGTCTTGAAGTTGGTATATTTAAGTAGGGGGGGGTGTGGGGGATGCCCCCCTGCCTACATTAGTTAGGTTTTTATTTATTTATTTATTTTTTTACGTTATTCGATATTTTACTACTTCGATCAATAAAGTTCGACCTTTATTGATTCGATGTAGTAAAATTTCAATAATGGGATATAGATGCAGAAAAGAGAGGTCTTTACTAGTGACAGCAAAGAGCAAGATCAGAACTATGCAAATGACAAAAAAAATGGTGGGCTCAAAGGAAGAGTGTGCTTATGTACCTGGAGCTTTATGTCATAGCATTGTCATGCCAGGTATGTGGGCATTCCTAAATTTGAGATTTTACTAAAAAATGTCAAATTCAAACGAAGCAATAGCCGGTAAGGTCCCATCTAGGAACATCATTGATATTAGTCATTTGTTTCTAGCTATCTAGGTTTTTCTATAATAACTGACCTGCTAAGCAAATAGAAAAATGATAGATTAAAGAGTAAGTAATAGCAATAGGATTATTACCATTTCACTTACTTTAAAATGTGCTCCTCAAATGGACTAAGAAAATATGCACTCATATCTTTTTCTAATGAATTAAATTCTCATGCTTTTGGAAGCAACAAAACAAATCTCACCTATTTCTACATGGATGCCAGGCAATACATACAGATAATACTGCTGTTTTTGCCATAACTTTAGACCAGAAGTTAAAAAAAAACAACAAACTGTGTTAAACATGCATAAAAGATAAACATGCATATACCTTCTTTAAAAAGATATATGGACTAATAATAATAACAGCCTTAAATAACATGTTTTACTTTCCCAAATGCTGTTGATTAACGGTGACAAAAGGAAATACTGACAGCCCAGCTATCTAGAATTTTGTAAATGATTACATGTCATTTGAGAATATTAATATGACTTATATAGAAGTGTGACAGAAGGAGATACTGCCAACACAGCTATCTGACATTTTGTAAACAGCTACATGCCATTTGTGAATATCAGCAGGATGTAACTGCTTGTGTTACCACTATATTAGTACTGTATGTCCAACTGCATAGACAAGTTGGCTGAAGAGATATTTTGTATACTACTGTAACTGTTTAGATGTATGTATTTTAACATGAGATTAGCTTGCAAAACTTAAGAATAGTTGAGCCTGAAGTACTTTATTGACAGGCCATAAACAAGGGATGTTATCTTTCAGTTTCAGTCAACAGGAGACAGTATATCTACACAAGGGGACTCTGTATTGTTTTGTAAGTGTTTTATTGTTTTATGTCTTCTAGCAGTTGCAAACATCCGAAGGCTATTTATTTTCAGAGAGAGATGTTAAATGCTACCATCTGCAGTGAGTTGTTTTTTGAGCCTGGGAACTAAATTCAGGTGACAAAAAGTGATGTTATGCTGCAAGTATCCCAGCAGTAATAATTTACAAACTCTCTGAGAGAGAGGAGGAGTACATTTTGTATCTGTCTTTTGACCTGACAACATCCACTCATAATCAACTTCTGCACTTGGCCTTGCTGTAAGTTAGTTTTAGGGCATAGTACCTTTTTTAGATTCAGATAGGAATATACTAAAAGTACAGCTTAGATATTTTCATTATTTATTGTCGCCTCACAGTAAGACGCTGTCCGGTTCGATTCTCAGCTAGAGCATCTTCTGCGTGGAAACATGCATGAATGGGCATACCTTAGTTGAAGGTTGTGCGTCAGGGCTGGTAACTCGGCACGTAAAAATCAACTACCAATCATTAGCGGACCGGAGTTCCGCTGTGGCGACCCTTAACCGGAAAAAGCCAAAAGACACAACAACAACATTTGAGATTGTCCTGCAATGTTGTTTTAAATATTTCTTGTGATTTTGAACTCTGATGTAACTGATTACTTATTTAGTATTGTCTTGTTCTTTTATTATTTATTATTAAATATATTTAAACCTTTGAATGCTGGGTGGTCTCTTTAGAGATATTTAAGCTCTTAGAGTACCTGCATATCTATATGGTGACACTGTACAGGCCACTCCTAAATAGCCTTTCTCTTGGTCAGACTACCATTTAGATTAATAGTAACATTACACAGTACAATTGGTCACCCTTTGCTAAGGGCTTTAAAGTAGCTGATAAGAGTGGTTGGTGGCAGATGGAACTACCTTATAGTCTGGGCAGAAGGGGACACAGCTAGTAAACCTGTGTCAGCCTTTCCCAGGTGTTTGTGTTTGTATATAAATCAAACCTCAAAGCGTATGTGTGTGTCAGCTACTTGGGCAGGGACATGAAGCACAGGTTGGACAGAGAGACTGCTGGAGGTTTTGGCTTGGCTACTCATCTGAAATCTCAACCCTATAGTTGTGCCAGTGGGGAGTCTTATTGGGGATGTGGAGAAAGAGAGAGAAACCAGCCCCTGACTGACTGTGATTTATGTGTGCTCTTAAAGGAAATTGCACTTTTCTGTGTGTGTCCTTGTCATCCTCCCAGTGTGTACGTTTCCCACTGTTGCCAGTGGTGAGGACTGAGGGTCCTTGATTACTAAGCCAGTGCAGGGGCATCACACTAACAATAAAATAGGAAACAGATCTGTGCATTCTACAAATCCAAATTAGTACATGATGAACTGTTATTTAAGACATCAGATTTGTACTGCAAACTGGCAAATGTAAACTACTGTACATCAACATACCGAAATGAAAATTAGCCATTTCTTAATATGCAGTGATTTTGGTAGTTAAGATAAAATTGAAACATCACCCCTACAATAATGCATCATCAAATATATTTTCAAATACTGTATACAAGTTATATGTTACATACAAAAACTGCAGTTTGTAGCTAGTATAGCAGAATAAGAACTGCTGCAAGAATCTATATTGAAAACATACAACTCTAAATTGCAAACTTTGCTTGTGCTAGTAGCTTAGAGGGACACAACCCTGACCATGGCCCAGGTGACCCCCGTTCAATTAGTGGCTCAGATGCTTGATGATACAAGGCAGGGAAGAATAGGCAAGTCCATCTTGGGGAGGGAGGGAGTGCACATATCCAGGGGCACATTCATATTGACTGAATTTCCCATAGTGAAGAGCACGGAAATTGCCATGTGGTGCTTTCTTTGGGTGGAAAGGGGATCTCACTAATGTCAACCCCTTGGTCCTGTGTCACTGTCCCGGCACTCAAGGGACACAAGGCAGAGAAAATAACCCTGAGTAGGATACCATTCCACTGCAGGATACCACATACACACCTACAGGCAAGCTAGAGGATTGCCAATTCACTTTGAACACCTTTTTAGGGTGTAGGAAGGCATAGAGAGAGTAATCTAAAAACAAACAGTTTTATAAGAACAAATAAATTTATTTTGGTTGAAGATGAAGTTGCTTTATTAACAAAAGTGAAAGAAAGGCATAGATGAATATCCCTTTTCATAAAATGACATATTGATGAGGACTCTTCCTCTACAAAATACCCTTGAAATGCATCACTTACCAGTCATTCTGTTGTTCAGAAGTTTAATTCCTGGGTATTCAGCACAAGCCAGTCAATACCCATCATGAAAAGGATCCATCAGTTCCTCCCCAGGCATGCACATGCACATATAAAGAAAACAAAATGCTCTTAAAAACTGAAGATACTTTAAAATAAAAAAGGAGATAACCCCACTTAACAAGTGGACTACTGAAAATAGCATATAGCTTATGAATTTCAAGCAAAGGTAATGAAACAACTAATGCCGTCACCATTCCAAAGTGTGATCACTGGAGAACAATACAAATTTGTTAGGACTTACACTGGTACTTCTTTTAGCAGGAATCAGAACTTTCACTTTGAGTTACTGGCACTATAAAATATACAAACATTTTCCCTTTTTCTCCATTTGCTACACTGTGAGACAAAGAATAAATGGTGTGGCATAAATATGTTGAACACCTTTACTTACTGAATTGCCTGACTATGCCTTTAAAGACTAAGGGAATGCATACTGCCAAGCAATTTACAAAGAAAAGTTATATTCCAGACAATGGCTTTAAATCTGCTGAAAAGTAAAACAACTGAGGAATTTCTTACACCTTTCAAGAAAATAATCTGGTTTACTTAAACAAAGGATCGTGTTGTTGAACGATTATCTTGTGCATTCGTGGTAGTAGTGGTCAAAATGATACAAGGTTGTCTCCTGAATGTATGAAATACAAACAATCCATAAAAAAACTTGCATATCAGCTGCCCAGCTCACATACTGACTATAACAGATTATGTCAGCAGGCCTGTTTCTACAATCTCTGGCATCAAATGGTCAGAACTGAGAAAGGCTTGGGGCAAATGTTCTCTACGTTGCTCTGCTCAGTTGACGAGAACACTGAGATGCATTGAAAAGCATAGTTAAACACATAATGATGTCAAGTATTTAAAAGACAACATGCACTAATTTAGGTTACATACCTCAGTAAAAATGAAATCCAGACAAACCTCAGGTGGTAAAGGGTAACCTGAAGTATAAAAGAAAAAAAATCTAGTAAATTGCAAGAATGCAACTTACTTTAATAAACTGCAAGGAAGAAATTTAATCAGGCAAGCCATTTTCTTTTTACTTTATCAAATACTGTCAATAGAAAGTCATCACACACTGATTAGACATAAATGGAAAATATCTCATTTGTAGAGCAGCTCTACTGTAGATACCATTCACACAGGAAAGTCTTCCTCAGATCACTTAACAAACATGGCACCAGACAGCTGCTATGGAAAAGAAGGTGAGAGAAAGTTTAGAGGGGAACTGGCTACCCTTAAAGAGGACACAGCAGAAGGGATAGATGGGTTTCCTCCAACAGTATTCAGTAATCTGGCCACTGTGTTGGCAGACCCCCTGATGAAGATCTCCAACAGATCACTGGCTTGTGCAGAAATGGCACAGCAATGGAAGACATTGTGGTACCCATGTACAAGGAGATAAGTTAAACAAATGTGGAGAACTATAATCCTGTTAGCTTAACAAAAGAGGCAGGAAAGTCACAGAAAGAAACTTGAATAGAAGGATGGTAGTAACTTCTAAAAAACAACAATCTCAAGGACAGCAACTCCTCCAAGCGAACAGACTAATGTCTGTACATAAGCATAAGCTACGAGTCTACGTTCCAGGAGAATTTGCGATACGAGTACCAGTAGACATAGTTTACCTGTATTTCTGTAAGGCCTTTGACTCAGTCACCCATAGGAGGCTGACAGAAATACTGGAAGGGTTGGGGCAAGTCCAAGACCAGCTGAATGGAAAGACACAGAAGGTTGTGGTAAAACAGTCAGTGTCAGGAATTAGGAAAGTAACTAATGGAGTACTGCATGGGTCTATCCTATGTCCAGTACTCTTTAATGTGTCTGTTTCAAACACATCTCAAGAAAAAAAAAGAACAGGATCACTTTTTTTGATCATACAAAGTTGGCTGCTGCAGTGGGGGATTTTGAAAAATGTTTAGAGAAGAATTTGGAAAGGCTGAATAAATGTGTGGAGAAGCAACCATTGAGGTCCACCACAAACCAATGCAAAACACTGCACGTAGGTCAATGAAACCCTGGTGTGACATATTAGCTAGGAGAGCAGAACTGATGGCAAGACAACAGGAAAATGATCTAGAGATGGTGTTCACGCACGAAGTGCACTATCAATAGCATACTGAGAAAGTAGTGACGTCAGCAAACAGAACTCTAGGGTACATCCTCCAAAGAACATACTCCAGAAGCAAACAGGTAATGCTTCTGGGTCTATTGTCATCCATCGAATGGGCTAATCATCGAATGGCTGAACAATGAACAATAAGCATTGAAAGTTCACTCAGCAAACTTTAATTTCATCCACAGGGTAAGTAACTACTTGCCCAACACTTTTCCATCTCACACACGAAGTGTTTCCAGGCCTTTTGCTCCACAGTAGTGCAGTCTCAGAGTTGGTATATATAGTTAAGGGTGGTGTGGGGGGCTTTGCCACCCCACCTGTTTGGGTTTGAAACACTTCCGTGTGTGAGACAGGGAAGTTTTGGACAGTTACTTACCCTGTTGATGAAATGAAAGTTCGCCGAGTGAACTTTCGATGCTTATTGTTCGATGTTCAGCCGTTCAATGGTTAGCCCATTCGATGGCGAACACAGACCGAATGCTTCCACCCTACTGGACCTTAGTCAGACTACACCTTAAGTGCTGTAAGCAGTTTCAAATACCATTCAAGGAAAAGGATATCAGGTTGCTAGAAAAGAATCCAGAGGAAAGTTATCAGAAAAATGCACAAGATGGATAAAAAGGAATATGACCAGACGCTAAAGGAACTAAAGTCTTCTCATGTCAGACCACAAGAGGAAAAGGAGGCATTATACTAGTGCTGAAGATCACATCAGGGAACTGTGATGGGGACATTCTTAATAAGGGCAGAGGGGAAGAAGGGGGCAAAGGCTGCAGACTGTAGGGACATAACTCCTACAGTACTTTTTCACAGAGAAAGTGATAGGGGAATTTCAAGTGAAAGACCTGCTCTGGTAAAGTTTTTAGTTGAATCTAGAACAGAAGCAGCTGTTAAAAAAGTGATAATTAGTAGGGCATATTCATATAGAACATTACATAATAACTATAAGAATCAATAAGAGGAGGTTAAAAAAGACAGGGAAGAGAAACTGGAAAACAAAAAAAAAAAAACAATGGGAAGACATATGTATGGCTCCCAAGTATAATACCAAGTCTAGAAGGTTTAGGATCCTTGTTTGGAAGTGTTTTATATGTATTTTTATACCCCAAGCAGACTTCAAATATTTTTTCCCTAAGAAGATAGCAAATGTTGGAGGTGTGATGGAGAAGAAAGAGGGAAGTGGGAACAAGTGTTTGGGAGTGTAATGAGTTGGCAGATTTAAAAAATTCCCTACAGAGTACTCTGTCAGAAATATTGGGTGAGCAAATGGATGTAAGAAAATGATTCTTTTGAGTTGTGATACAGGATCTGAGTTGCCTAGACATAGTAAGGCATTGTTAATTTCAATTCTGTTGGCTGCCAAAAAAGTAATTACTTAGAAAATGGATATCAAAGTTTACACCAACTGTATTTGAGGTACTGAATGCTATAAAAGATATAAAAGAACTGTAAGAGGGATCTTTAGAAAAAGGAAGGAGCACATTACATACAAGTAAATGGAAATTGTGGCAGTAATACACGCGTAATAATGCTCATGAGGAGAAATGAAGTTTAAGGGTAGGCAGGAATTCAGCAATTTTTTTGTAATGCTGGACTAGTAATAGTGTCACAGAAAATATATGTCATGCATATTGTATTTAAATGGACAAATGTAAAATGGTTTGTTTTCTTTTCTGTTAATGTACGCTTGCTTATGTCTTAAGTGATAATTTAATAAAGGTGTTTTAAAAGTACTTTTTTCACAGAAAGGTTTAGTTTTTGACCTGGAATACTGGTGAGGAAAGAGGTTCTCCAGTTAGATTCTTGGCTAGGGTACCTTCTATGGGGTATCTGCATGTCCATGTGAGCTTCCTCTGAGTATTCCAGTTACCTACTATCTCCCAAAGACATGAAGTAGGTTGAGTGATGATCTTGCAAAATTGCCCACAAGTGTGCATGCAAAGTGTGAATAAGTCTGCATGTGTGTGTTCTAAGACAGATCGGTGCCTTCTGCAGAAACAGTTCAAAAGCTTGTACCCACATACTGCTAGGATAGGTTTCAGTGCCACCATAACCCTATAAGAGGTAGAGTAGGTTATTAGAAAATGGATGGATAGACTGTGGACAAAAAAAACTGGTCAAAGAGTGGATGATGTACAGGGAAGGACATTCAAGAGGGAATGGGACAGGTGGAAAAGGGCAATGGGGAAGGAAGGAATGAAGGGGAAGTAGAATGTTAAGACATTTTAAACAGCAGACTAGATTGGTTTACCATCTCCTTTTGTCATTAAGGAAATGTAATGTAAAAGAAGACTGTTTGAAAGTCTGCCTTCATCTTCCTGGAAAGAAAGTGAAAGACGAGACACTGCAAACTGATTCTCCAGAGGTGGATGGAGCTATGTCTTAAGCATTACACCAGGGGTGTCAAACACGTGGTCTGCCACATTCCTACATGTGGCCCGAGGCACATTTGCTTCTCCAATCTTACAGTCGGCCTACCTTATGTTTTATATACAATTATTTAATCCGGCCTTTTGTCTTTTAAGATTATCACTTACACTTTTGTATTATTGTGTTTTTGTAATGAATCAAAAGGCCCTCTTGTCTTTTTATGTCAAACATATTAATCTTGCTGTAAACAATGTCCTTTTCATTGCGTCGACTTTGTACTGTACAAATATTAAACCTGAATGTGTCATGGCAGGCTCTTGCTTTACCTGGCCTTCAAGTGCTAGTCTTGCTTTGTTCCTCGAGTCAATTGGAGTGTTACATGCATCCAATATATATATATATATATATATATATATATATATATATATATATATATATATATATATATATATATACACACACACACTTATTTTGAATCCCTTCATTATGTTTTCAAAGAAAAGAACATTGTGTGGTGCAGGAAAAGTGGAAAATGTACTTTTTTGTTAAAGCGAATAAAAAAGCAACTTGTTTGATTCGTAAGCAAATATAGTTGTGACAAAGGAATATAACATTCACAGGCATTACAGAAGTACTCATGTTTCAAAGAATGATGAATACAGTGGAAAGTTCCGAGAAGAAAAAGGGAGTTAGAACAGTCAAAAAGCAGCAGTTAGTGTTTAAATATGTTCATCAAGGCAGTGATGCTGTAGTTTGGGCACATTATAGGACTGCACAAGAAACAGCTGTGTCATCAAAGCCTTTTATGGAGGGGAACTTTATAAAGAAATGGTATGTCGTTGGCCACGGAAGATAATTCCCTGAAAAACGTCAACATAAGCCTTTCAAGAAATGCAGTTGGAGATAAGATTTTCTGATAATTCATTAATTCTAACAGTCAACTAAAAGAAAAAGTTGCTAAATTTGTAG
The DNA here is from genome assembly GCF_019279795.1 of Protopterus annectens. Classification (NCBI taxonomy): domain Eukaryota; kingdom Metazoa; phylum Chordata; order Ceratodontiformes; family Protopteridae; genus Protopterus; species Protopterus annectens. Next base: position 801,219,611 of record NC_056746.1, read on the forward strand.
CATTTTCTGTAGCAAGTGATGAAAGTACAGATTAAGTGACACACCACAACTTGCAGTTTATATATGTAGTGCAGATAAAAGTATGCATGTAACTGAAGAATTTGTGGCACTGGTACCAATGAAGGGAACAACAATGGGGCATGATATATTTGTGAGTTTGGTAGGTACAATAGATAAAACAGGTGTAGAGTGGATGAAAACTATGAGTCTGGCTACAGCTGGAACACCTCAAATGGTTGGTAGAAAAGCTGGCGTGGCAACAAAGTTAAAGGAAAAACTACTAGCTATGAATTCAGACCATCAGATTCACAGTGTACATTACACTATTCACACAGAAGTGTTTTGCCATAAAACATTAAAGATGGATCATGTCATGGATGTTGTTATTAAGACAGTGAACTTCATACGTGAGTGAGGTCTGAACCACAGACAGTTCAACAGCTTATTGGAGGAAATTCACACTCACGTTTTGCCATATCACAATGATGTTTGTTGGTTAAACCAAGGAGTCATGCTGAAATGCTTTTATGAATTAAGAAGTGAAATACAGAGGTTTATGCATGAGAAAGGAAGGGATGTGCAGGAAATGAAAGACAATGAATGAGTTTAAGATCTAGCTTTCATTGCATTACCTGAATACAAGGGTGCAAGGTTGCAATAAATTGGTAACAGATTTACATGACTCTATTCATGCCTTTGATTTGAAGCTTAAACTTTTTGAACGTCAACCAGCAGTAAGTAATACTGCACACTTTCTAACTCTGAAGTCCCTGCAAGATGCACCTGAGCTTCATGGTGGTGATATCAACACCAAAAAGTACTGCAACAAGATTTCCAAGTTAGTGAGCGAGTTCGGAGAAAGATTTTGAGACTTTAAAAAACTTGAGTATTATTTTTCTATTTTCTGCAACACTTTCTCTGTTAGTGCTGATGAGGTACCAGAACAGTTTCAATTAGAACTAATTGAGCTCCAGTGTAATTCTGTGTTGAAGAATAAGTTTTCAAGTGTTGATATTGATACATTTTATCAGTATGCTGGGCTAACATATCCCCGAACTAAATGTTTGGTCTCAATCATTGTCAATGCTTGGCAGTACCTATGTCTGTGAACAATTCTTTTCTGTGATGAACCTGAACAAACCTCGACTCAGGTCTCAATGCACTGATGAACATCTTAACTCAACACTGAAAGTAGCCACTGCTCAATCCTTAGTGACAAACACTGATGCACTTGTGCAGGCCAAGAGGAGACAAATTTCTGGGAGCAGTAGTACCAGGAATTAACATAAATAATAGCTTGATTTTCTTTGCTTGTTTGATTTTAGGTTACATGCAAACACAAATGTAGACTAAATCCACCTTTATTATTATATTACTCCCCTAATAAGTGGCCTTGATCTGCTCATAATTATATGGCACGCGTACTGTGTACTCTGATGAAATGTGGCCTGCTGGAGTAAATGAGTTTGACAAGCCTGCATTACACAGTATAAGCAGACATCTTATAGGGAGAAGATACATGAACGCTTGCATATGTTCCTCATCTGACATTACTGCATGTCTGCAGTTTGGAAGAGAGAAATATATACATATATATGGTAATAACCATCACAGCCTTGCAGTATGAAAGGGGACACCAGACAACCATCTCTCACTCGTTCCTAGCTAGCCTGTCTTCTGCTACTGCAAGTGTCCTTTGATCCACCTGACAAAAGGATACAGAGGTTAATTGTGACCAGCAATGTAAGAAACTGAAAGCACAATATGCCAGAAGTGGACTGCAGGACTGCAAGGCCTGGTCACAAAATAAGACTATCCAAGAAAAAAAAATCATTGTAGCATGTCCTACAGGTAAATGTAACATTCTTATTTAAAGCCTAGCTCTGATGTAAAAGAATATTATCAGTAGTATGCAGAGCATTTAGAAGGTGCTACAAAAGCAAGTGACATACTGCAATGTTGCCATGTGAGTGTACTTTTAAACAGTAACTACTGGCCATTCAGGTCAAGTGATAACTTTAGAAAAATGAAAGTTAGGTACTTGCTATAAAGCTAGCTCCACTTGGATGATTCAGTTTTCATGAACCTTTAGGACTCAGGTGCTCAGTGCATGCTTAGCCATGCAGATAAAACTTTCCCACTGTACTCCTGCACCTCCTTCTACCCATAACATCCTGTACCTCTCTTCTCCATTTCCAGTCTCTGGCCAAAATAGAGGCACTCCACCAAAAAAGACAAAACAAAAACAGAAGTAATAAACCCTCCTCCACAGATACAGGGCAGATGGTGGGATAGTTAAAATTATGCTTTCCAAGCACACATGAAAATTATGAATTTAACATAATTCCAGACCTGTATTGGTGGCTCCACTGTCATCAATGGTAGACAAGTACTTGATCAACTTAGCTATGAGAATTTCAGAGATCATGCAAAGTCCTTCTCATTTCCACGATCCTTGGGATCAAAAGCCCCATTTTTCCAGGTCTCAAAGGGCAAATGTAAACCCCAAAACAACAAATATACCGATCAAGTACCACACAAACAACCTTGAAAAGTGATAAAACACAGTCCACCAGGCCTCAAGCTGTAGGAAGGAGAGAATGCTGATGACTGTGGAACTACCAGTACAGCTGTAGTTTTATGGTAAGTGCGTAACTTTCATATCTGATGTGGTTCCACAGTCATAGAAACATTACTAGTAATGTCTCACAGGGTGCAACCTAAAGGCTCTTCCTGCCCAGCATTTAATTCTCAGAGGTAAGCAAAGACATAGAAGGTCTGTAGATTACTGCAGATAGAAGCTGTTGTCATCTTACACCTTGACTCCCAATTTCTCCAGCAAGGCCTACATCAGACCTGTTGCCTGCTGTGCCAGTTGTATAGCCAACCTAAAAAGAAGTGTAGTACAGTTACCTTTGGTATCACCCTTATCCCCTTCCTCTTGTTATATCACTGGCATTCCTCATAAACCAAACATATTATCAGAGACACAGGTATCTAAGTTGACAATGAGCTCTCTTTCAGTCACCAGGTCTCAGCTGTAGTCAGAAAGTCCTTCTTTCCCACACATAGCATCTCTTGTGGCATCTCTTCTAGGTTCAAGGATATTCTTGTATCTCTTTACTCCTCCTTCATCAAACTCATTACTGAATACAATGCCCCCCACTGGAATGTACCTCTTAAGCACCTTGTACAGTTTGAAAGTTCTTAAAGATTCCTAACTAGAAAAATCTCTGGTGTAAGCCACTTAAGCTTAATGACAAACAAAAAGCTTTATTCCACTACTTAGTGTCTTACAGGCTTAGTGTCAGACAGGTGATCTCTGCCTAACGTTTTATGCCAAGAGACACCTTACTTTTCATCCTGTTTCAGCTTCACTGATCAAACAGTTCAGCTAATATCCACTCCAAGGGCATATGCCTCCACTGTAAAGTAAACAATTCCTGAAGGTGTGAGAAGTTTCTTATCAAATGTATTCTACACATTTGGAATTAAGATATCCTGTGCTCATTAGGCCGAATTCCTCCTAGAAAACTTTTAAAGCAAATTTTGACTTTGTGGGGGTAATTATAAATCCATGTCTGGCATTTATATGAATGATCTCCCATACTTTAAATCAAGTGATTTAGCTAAACTTCTCGATAACTCTAGCCCTAAGTTTAGTATGAATCTATGAACGTTCAATAAATGCACAAGAGCAGCAGAACAGAAAACACATTCTTGGTATCCAAAATCAGTACTAAACTGTTTTGTTGGTATGAAGAAGGGAATTATGTCAACAGTTTTTTCAAGTATTTGAACATGGGTATACTCAACATCAAACAAATCAGGGGCAACAAGTTTTTTTTTTTTAACAAAAACTCCTCTACTCACGTAGTAATCACAATGATACTGTTCTGATTATCTGCAAGTCAAAAAATATTCTTTGCAAATGTTTCAAATTAGCACCCGAAGCTTACAAGGAAAATGTTTAAGGAACATAGGAAAAAGGATAGCAGGACTAAGCACTTACCTTAATATGTGGGTAAAAGGATGTAACAGGGCAACATTTAAAATGTTGGAAGACCACATGATAAAGAAGCAAACATTTAGTACATATTTTGAGGATGTGAAAACATGGTTGAGAGACAAGGAGTATACCAATACTTAAGAAATGAGCCAAAGGGGTGAATTCTATCTAGCCACCAGGGTACAGCTGCACAAGAGAGGTTTACCTAACACTACCTAGAAGTAAAACAGAATCCATGGAGGCAGTTTAAACAGTCATAGAAAGTCCCACAAGCCACATGGAAGCCGTTGGTTCTAGTACATGCCAAGGTCTTGGGGGTTAGACATTTTTGAATCAACCAGTGAGGAATGTAAAATGTAAATGTCCCCAGTGACAGGGCAGAGAACAAAAGACAAGTAAAGGAGCTGGAAGAGTTGTTATCACTGTAAACGGTGGTTGTCTTTAGACAATAACCGAGTCACTGTACCAAAAGGGCCTGTACGCCATAACCTACTGGAAGAAAAAACACACTGCTAAAAGGGATACAACAGTCATCACTATTGCTATGCCTGTATTTGTTAGAGAACTTGTTGCCTTTGAAGTCTACTCCAGTTAGGGTCATGAGAAGTTGACCTCTTCATGTACCACTGTCCAAACTTTGCTTGGACTGGGATGGGAGGAATAAGGAAACAAACAAGTGGCAGTGTTTGATGATATTCCTGTAGAAGCTCTAATAGGGGATGATTTGAATTATACCGTATCTTGTATACATACAATTACAGACAGCTAGGTATGGAGGCAAGTGAATTTTGAAGGCACCATGGGGGTATCCTAGCCAGCTCCCACACCTCAGAAAGAGGCTAGTGATGTGGCTATATCAAGGGAAAAGCTAGGCTGTAGCAGCAAACTCTTATCCACAGCTGTCAAAAGATAACTGATTTCCTTCAGAAGGGGAACTGGGAAGCACCATGAAGAAAGACATACGACAGACACAGATCTTGGCTACAACCACATAGGACACAAGGGAGGTAGCAAATGAGGCTTCAGACTGTTAAGGACAGTCTATATACTAGGACAATGAGTTACTGTAGAGAGAGCAGACTCATAAAGATGAAGCCAGAGGAAGCAGTGATGCAACAGCTGGTAGTCCCGAAAGGGCTACTGTTAGCCACTTCTAGCCAAACACCATGTTCTTCTTTTAGTCTACATGAGCACAAAGCACACAGAAAGGAGGCTTATGCAGAATTCATACTGGCAAGGTACTGGAAAAGATGGGAGAGGGTACTGCAGGACTTGTCAGCAGTGCCCAAAGGCTGGCAAGCCTGGAGACAAAGCCAAACCCTGCCTTGGGTGCATTTGCTTTGCAGTGAGAACCTGTTTCAAAGGGTACTCACAGACACACTGTGGGGCATCTCATTACCCCACAAACTACAGATAAAACATACATCTTGATAGCAGTAGATTATGCTAACAGGTACCTTGATGAGGGAGATCTGCCACCAATTAAGGCAGAAAATGTTTCAAATGCACTGATAGAAATTTTCAGCATGGTGGGATCTTCCTTGGAAATGCTGACAGACAGAGGTGCTAATTTCAGATAATTCCTATTAACCTGTGTATGGAAGCACTGTGTGGCAAAACAGTTAAAGACTAAGCATTATCCACAAATTAGTGGTTTGGTGGAAAGGTTTAATTCTGCCCTTATGAACTCATTTGCAGACCAGTTTAAGCAGGAGTGGAACAAGTATCTTCCCCTTCTTCTCTCTGCATACACATAGGTTTCTCAAGAGTCCACAGTGTTTTTTTAACCATTACAGTTACTTTATGGTCATGGAGTAAGAAGAGCCCTAGATTAAATGTATGTCAAGCAGGAGTGCGCATTGTGCTTCTCGTAGACAAAATGTTTAGGAGTGAGTCCTAAATTTTAGGACCAGTCTTACCGAACTCACTGAGTTGGGACTAGAGCACCAAGCCTTATATCTGCAAAAGGTATGCTATGATTGAACAGCTACAGACAGAAAACATACAATTGGACAAAAGGTAGTGATGGTTATTCCTGTGCAACAGAACAAGATGCATGCAACAGGAGAGGTAGGTGTTGTTGTAGAGTAGCCAAACAGGAGACAGAAATGCAAACTCTACCATGTTAACATGATTTAGCTCTATCATGGCAGACAGGCACTGGTACACAGTATTTAAGGTGAGTTATAAGAATAATCAGGGACAAATGTTGTGGCACACCTTCTCTGTGAAGCTCAACTAGACATCTCTACGAATGAACCAGTGTTGCCATAAAAGCAGCTAACTATTACCCAAGTTCAGAAAATCTGAGCAGTATTACACAAATTTGGTAAACATAATTGCTTGCTAAGCCACAGTGTGCTGAACTGGTGGAACACTATGAAAACACAGGGACCCAACAGCCCTTAGAGGATGGTCTGACCACACCAACCCCATGAAGGAGGAAGTGCAGATGTTTGATATGGGAGAAATTCATGACTCCAACAGTCCCTGGGTCTCACCAGTAGTTTTTCTGTCAAAAAAAAAAGAAATAAGTGCCACCTTCTGCACAGACTATAGAAACCTATACAGTCACACAGAGTCAGATGCTTACCCCATGCCTAGCACACGTGAATCTTTAAAAAATCTGGGTGTGGCTAAACATAAGACTACTGCTGAATGACTAAGGATTACTGGAAAACATTCTTGACACATTTGGCAAGGGAAAGGTCAGTTTCTCTTGCAGATTTTGGGGGTTGTATGAATTCCCTGACATGGAAAATGCCCCTGTAAACTTTCTGAGACTTATGTCACATCCTGGCCAAAGCTGAAGACTACGCTCCTGTTTATATGAATGGTACTACTATCTACAGTCAGTATTAGCAGGAACATGTTGAGCAGACTGAAAACAGCAGGATTATCTATTAAGACACAAAATGTCCAGTAGGAATGGCAAAAGTGTCTGGCCATAGCTTGTCAAGGTGGGGGCTACCCAGGCATGCCCTATCACTGTTACTAAAAAGCAGGTTACGGGTATTCCTTGGGACAACAGAACTTATGTCCAACTATTAGTAAAACACAGCAGCCACACCTTTTACAGATTACACCTGAAAGAAGCAGCCAGATAAGAATATTCAGAGTCCAGCCTGTGAACAACCATTTCAAAAGCTCAAGGAGACCTTGAGGGACCCCATTGTACTGACCAGGCCTGCTTACAGTGGAGTTTGCACTGAAGGTGGATGTTTCAAATCAAGTCTGCAGGCTATACTCAACCAGGTTTCTACAAAAGAACACAAGTACCCAGTACCTTACCTTACCTGCAAACTTCAGCCAATGGAGGAATCATAAGCAGTAGTAAAGAAGGACTGTTCAGGGATAGTTTGAACTCTCCAAAGCTTCACCTCTGTTATAGAAATTCAAACATGCCAAAAGTTTCGGGTCTATATCAGCATTTCAAAACTGTAATGGGTCGAATCACTAAATGTCGAACTGAAATGATCGACCTATTACATTTTCGAATGCCGAAAAAAAAAAAAAAAACTAAAGGGTGTAGGCAGGGGGGGCAAGCCTCCCTGCACCCCACACCCCCCGCTACTTAAATATACCAACTAGGAGACCGCACTACACTGAGGTAAACGGAAATCTCCCCTTATGGAGATTTCCGTTTACCCATTCGATATTCTGCCCTTTCGGCATTTTCGATGCGACAAAATCAAATTCAGTATTGTCAGCCTTCGAGATGCTGATAGGGACCCAAAATTTCAACCCTTTAAAATAACTAGACAAAGCTTGTGGGCAAACAGGTAAACTGCTCAGAGGTAGCCTCAGACTACAGGCCTACAAAAAGTAAATATAGTGTAACTAAAGGGATACGCCTACAACCCAAGCTATATTTCTTTGGATGTCCCAGTTTTGGTCTCACAACGAGTGGAAAATGAGAAAATTCTGTGAAGAATAAAAGTGCATGTAATTGTGCTTCAGTAAAGCAATAGCAAAGATCCTGCAAATGAAGATGTTTTCATAAAATCATATTAGCTAAAGCTGCTATGTCCTGTTTGAGAAGCAATTTGCTTTTATGGTTTGGAACTTTTGTGGTCTGGTAAACACATAACACAGATTTAAATTCTGGCCTAGCAGGATTGAAAGAGTCAAGGAAGCTAGACTAAATGCAGTTAAGGTGAAG